>NW_022709610.1:613897-616390 GCF_011630105.1 Anneissia japonica | reverse complement strand
CACTGATGACATCGGCAAGCCGACTACATTCACTGAGAGACGCACTACATTCACTGAGAGACGCGCTTGGCGTTCCATAGAAATGACCGGCGGCTCAACTTGTCGGCGGCTCAACCGGTCATATCCCCCCACCCCCGCTGGCGCCACCCCTAAATAAAGGCCTAGGCGCTAGGCCTAGTACTAGTAGGGCCTAGTACATCATCATACTGACTATCTCCCTAGCCTGGCCCTAGGCCTAAAACCGCACGTTTAATTAAGGTAGGCTGCGTGTAGGCTACAACTTGGCCTGAATAAGTCTCTACCGCCAAGGAAGGCTAGCCTAGCCCATCACACTCCCTGGCCTATTAGCTACTAGGCCTAGGGAGAGAGTGATGATGGGTTTTCGATCGCTTCCTCCCCCCAGCCGAATCAGGTTTTTTTAGACCCAGCTAATATTCAATAATAGTCAAGCAATATTAAATCAAGACTCCACAGTTTAAATTTCAAAATAAATCTAAATGTCATACCTAACTTTAGTTCTTCAAACTGCTTCAATAAGTCTTCCTCTAGCTTTTTATCACTTATTTGTTGCTTTTTTACATGCTTCGTTTTTGTGCGTCGGTCCGCCATGACAACTGATGTTCAACCAGCTTAAACGCCCTCAAGAGTTCAGTATATTATCGTTCGAATTCCAATCAACTCGGCCCAAAGTCAACTCGCCCCCAAATCAATTCGGCCCCAAGTCAACTCGGCCCCATGTCAACTTGGCCCCATTCAACTCGGCCCCAAGTCAACTCGGCCCCAAGTAGTCAACTCATCCCCAATTTACTGTGTATGTACAGTACTTTATATTTAAAGAGACTTAACTGCAAAGCCAAAATTAAGTTTTGAACAAAAGTGTTTTAAATCGTTGCCATGTGATTTCTTTTCATTTACATCCACTAACAATTAAAACTGCATTAATAAAAATAATATTAAAATAATATTAATAATAACAATAAAAAGGTATAATATAATTAATAATGATAATAACGATTTGTTGACAATAATAACGACATAACCATGACAATACTTAATAGTCATAGACATATGGACTTCATTGGAGAATTTCAGTATATTTAAATATGCCTAGTATACACCGGTATATATAATGTATATTTAATATACCTATAAATCATTATGGTCATATTATTTAGTTTTTATATTATGCCTTTTTATTATTATTATTTTAATATTATTTATATAAATGCTGTTTTATTATTGTTAATGAAAAAAGAATAACATGCAAGATGAACACTTGGCATAGGCCTTTGGCTTTGCATTCATATTGCTTTTGGAAATTATTTTGTAAATATACAGTAAATTGGGGCCCCAAGTTAACTTGGGGCCGAGTTGACTACTTAAGGCGGAGTTGACTTGGGGCCGGGTTGACTTGGGGCCGAGTTGACACGGGGCCGAGGTGACTTGGGGCCGAATTGACATGGGGCGAATTGATTTGGGGCCGAGTTGACTTGGCCATAGGAATTAGAATGAGAATGATATTGCAATAAGTTGTTTGTTTGTTCAGTGACGGATTTCCCCAAGCATAAAGGCTTCATAAGATATATTTTTAATACTAGTAACAATTAATATTTTGAATATTAAGTTTTTCTTTACTTTTGACAACATGACCATGCGTAATATTGACCCACAGCTGTACCGTATATCTGTCTCTTATACACATCTAGATGTGTATAAGAGACAGCAGTTATACATCACGAACGGCAATACGAGCAAATCAAAGACTGTGGGATGAATATGTAGCTGGTATCTGGGGGGTTCATTCACTGATGACATTGGCAAGTCCTGTCTCTTATACACATCTAGATGTGTATAAGAGACAGCTAGTAACAATTAATATTTTGAATATTAAGTTTTTCTTTACTTTTGACAACATGACCATGCGTAATATTGACCCACAGCTGTACCGTATATTATATTCGTATCATTTTGTCAGGCAGGGGTGGCGCCAGGACCTGCCCGACGGAGGGGCTAAAGGCCCCGAAGGGGGGGGGGGCTAGTGGAGCGAATCAAGTCTCACTTGGCTGGGGGCCAGGGGGACCTGGAAGCCACGGATATTTGATGAATTATGGCGAATTTTTATTACTTATTTGATAGGCATCGAGTTACTATAATATGACTTCATGTAGGCTATGCTTTCTAATGTTGACATCAGCTTCCAAAACCAAAAAATTTTGAATAAAGCAAGAAACAAAGAGTATACAATGTAACCATCTTATTTATTTTCAAATCCTCATTCTTGAAAGTGAAATCTATATTTTGGAAATTTTGCATGAAATCTGTCAACCACGTTGTAATGGTCGAGGTTGCTTCACCTATCACGATGTATTCCAACCATCATGAGGCTATCTAAATGAGCATTTGTCATAACAGAACGCAAATTATTTTTAATTAGTCTCATTGAATTATTATTATTATTAGGCCTATTATTATTATTATTATTATTATTATTAT
>NW_022709610.1:571745-613857 GCF_011630105.1 Anneissia japonica | reverse complement strand
TATTGTGGTTGTTGTTGTGATGAAAAGTTAACACAAACGATATGGTGGCTAAACGAATATTACATGTAAATATTTTTTTTTATTTGTTTGTTCCCCGACAAAATTTATCGTCTTCCCCGACGGGGGGCTAACGGGGGGCTATAGACCCCAGCCCCCCTCTGACGCCACCCCTGTATGTCAGGTAGTCTCGGAGTCGACTGGCTGGTACTTGGTCTGGTAAAAAGATTCATCGTATTTATGGCTGAGTGGTCGCGGTGCTTCCTTCCTCCGTTCAGTCGAGTTAGTGAAACAACGGCTAGATAACCTGAAGGTCGTGGGTTCGATTTCCCACACGAACCATTAAAAAAAAACCCAAATTAATAACTAGTATTTGGAGACGTACTGAGTTCGGTACGATAACCAGAGCAAATAATCACTCCTATGATATTTCTTGAGGCAAACTCGCATCATAATAGCATCATTTTCAGTGGTTTTCATCTGGCTAGATAACCTGGAGGTCGTGGGTTCGATTCCCACCCGAACCATTTTTTTAAAACTTAGAATAAGATTCATTTATAACAATTATTTCGAATATTTAATAAGAACATAAGATATACAAATTCAGTAATGCATCTAATAAAGTATGTGAAACTTATGAACGACATGTTTTGACGTGTCCCACGTCATCATCATTTAATAACAGGCAAATATTAAGGTAAGTCATGTATATAGAGGTCAGGAATACTATGGTAAGTCATGTATAGGAATTAGAATGAGAGTGATATTGTAATGAGTTGTTTGTTTTTTCAGTAGCGGATTTCCCCAAGCAATGTATTATGTAAAGGGCTTCATAAGATATATTTAATTTATAACAATTATTTTGAATATTTAAGTTTTTCTTTACTTTTGACACCATGACCATGCGTAATATTGACCCACAGCTGTACCGTATATTATATTCGTATCCTGTTGTCAGGTAGTCTTGGATTCGACTGACTGGTACTTGGTGTGGTAAAAAGATTCATCGCATTTATGGCTTAAGGGTCGCGGTGCTTCCTTCCTCCGTTCAGTTGAGTTAGTGAAACAACGGCTAGATAACCTGGAGGTCGTGGGTTCGATTCCCACATGAAACGTTTTTTTTTTTTTTTATTAATGACTAGTATTTGGAGACGTACTGAGTACGGTACGATAACACGTCAGGTAGAGCAAATAATCAATCCCATGATATTAGTCGAGGCAAACTCACATCAAATAGCATTTTTTGTAGTGGTTTTCATCTGGCTAGATAACCTGGAGGTCATGGGTGCGAATCCCACCCAAACCATTTTTTTTTTTTAAATTTTATTATTGGGTAGTATCAGGTAGGGCACATAATCACTCCTATGATATTTCCTTGTAGAGGTTTTCATCTGGCTAGATAACTGAAGTCGTGGGTTCGATTCCCACTCAAACCATTTTTTAAATATCTAATTTGAATATTTTTTATCTATTTTTTAACATGATTTTCAAAAATAAAACGGACTTAAAATAATATTCATTCATAACATTTATTTCGAATATATAAGAACATAAGATATACAAATGCAGTAATGCATCTAATAAAGTATATGAAAGTTATGAACGACATGTTTTGACATGTAGTAGGAGGGGCCCTTTCTAATAAATCTGCCAAAGAGTGGGATTTTGGTCTGTTTATTTTGGACTGAGACTGGGCACCAGAAAGCACATGTGTTACACAACTGTTACAGCTCGGTAGTAAAGTGCTAGGTACTAGTAGCAGCAGGGCCCCTTTTCAATGGGGCATAGCCTGGGGCAGCTGATGGGGGTTAGGCAACTGTATTGCGTGATCATGAAGACATTTATCAACTGGAGTAGAACATTAATAGTGTGTTGAAAATGATGTTGCTACCATTAGTTTTGTTTATTGGCATTTATTCTAAATGAGGCTATTTGGGGAGGGGGGAGGGAGTTTAATCAAATAAATACGGTCCAATATTTACATTATTTGGAAATATATTACCAGCTAAATATATAAATTCTAGGTTATCAGCTTTGCAACTAAACATTAAAATGAGAAAAACCTTAAATCTGGCAGGGAGTAAATCCGGTTACTACCATTAACAAATATTTTTATCATCGGTCCATTCATCACTTCTTCCACAGGTAAATCGCTTGTTCATGATTGTTCTATTGCCTCTAAAACTGATTCCTGCATGGTATTTCGTCTGCCAACTCTCAGGAACTCTTCTGCCTGTCTCATCTCTCTTACCAAAAACAATATCTCTCATTTTAGACTAATTTTCTAGTACTGTATACACAATATAAACAATGGTTTTCATCATATTAATTAACATTTATTCATCATTTTTCATAATATAACTAAAGAAAATAAAGATAATAAAAGATTTTTTTTGTAAGTACAAAGACATTTTTTGTTCATTTCATTACAAAATACAGCTGTACAAAGCAAGTCAAGTTTTACAAATACTGTAAATGGAGTGATTACAGCAAGCTTGACTGTGAAGGTTTAGCACATACAAATGAACCACGGCTTGTAGCTTAAGCCTAAAGCTAAACAAATTATGTCACCCTTGTGACTCAACTGATCTCAACTAGCTACTAGTAGTGCTCATGTTGACACAACTACTAACTAGCAAGGTGGAACTAGTGCCCAGTGTTTTTTCCAACTGCAGAGTATCTACAACTAGTTGCTAGGCAACACCACTATAACTGGCATGCAGTTACTGTCACACGACCATTCAATTGCTGTTCAGCTGTTTTGAATTGCAGCAAAAGCAAACACTAGCAACAGCCAGCAACTGGCGACTAAGTTGTTTTCAAATTGCAAGTAGCACTCATCACCTCAAGACACACAGTTGCACGCCTGTCACCGACTAGTTGGCAAAGGTCAGCTGATGTCAGTTAAGTTAGAGGGCAACATAATTTTAGCTTAATTAATGATGGAATAACATACTTTCAAATGAATTGGTATTAATAGCATGTATAATTGTGAAGGTATTGAGATTGCATTAACTTTTTTTTATCATTGGCAACTCCCTGTGAATGTAGGAAGCCTTTTAATTCAGAATACATTACATACTCCAACATATTGCATTTTGAAATAGATTTGGATTTAAAATCCACTTGGTATTGATAAAAAAAAACTTTAGAGATTTTCTATACCAATACCAAATAAAATATACAAATGTGTTTTAATAAGCTATTGGACATCATGTTTGCAAATTGGACATAATTAGTACAGTATCATATTGGGAACATGTCCCTGCAAACTTCAAAAACTGGCCTTTATTGAAGTTGAATCCACCATTGCGAACCATGAACCACCAATTTTATAAAACTTCCTTAATGGTTTAGATTATGCAACTATCCTGGATTTCAAGTACATACATTACTATTTCAATTTCCTGTGAATGAAATTGTAGAACTTTGTTCACGTAAACATAAATTATTATCTTTTTTTTCAATATTTATGTTCATTATGTACATATATTACTGTTTTTTTCTTAACAAGAATTATCTTCAGCCCTACACATTTCATTTGATGTACAGATATTTATTACAATGACACATTCTTAAATATAATGAAAATGTCTTTTTTATCTCCTGGAAAGAAAATACTCCTCCTGATTGCCATGTTTAGAACTGTGTTATAATAACTTTTTGTTGATTATTTCCCAAACCATTCTTCTCCTGAAGTAAGGCATATCCTCCTGTACAAATAAAAACAAGACATAATTGATTAAATTCATCAAAATACACAACACATAATATGTATGATTCATTCAAATTTACCTCACATTGTGAATGTAAATTAATGAGGAATGATATAATCAAACAGATAGGAGTGAAATGAAGAAGACAGTTGTATAATAGAAGACCTAGAGGTAGACTGATTAAAACATGAAGGAACTGTATTAAAAGCTGCATGGAAGTGTGGTGGACCTAGATGCAGTAGTAGATCACATAAGATAGAGGAGGACATTGAAGCCTTGATCCACTTGGAAGGGCAAAATGAAATGATGACGACCACTGATATACTGTAGACATTGCAACACATTTATATCAAAAGAAACGTGTATGATACATACTTGTGTAAATGTAATTGTCGCATCCCTACTAATATACTCTGCATATTTACAAGCAAACATTCCACAGTCGCAACCATTCATCTGTAGTGGGATATCCATGCAATTGATCAGCTTCCAACCACTCAAGTCCAACTCGCCCTGTTTCTTGTCTTTATACTCATCATATAAATATTGTCTAATAGATTTTAAAAAAGATTTTTAAAAATCAGTACAGTATAATCATTGATACATTCTGCGAAAGGTTTAGTGATGTGCATTTGTCTGTGTTCAGGAAGATTTAACAGCTGTTTGCACTGGGTTTTTATGTTGAGGAAAAACAGCCTTGTTACACTTTCTAAGCAGCATTTGCTCGCATAAAATTACCACACGACTTGAGAAATTTTACCAAGGAGAATGTTACACAGGCTGTTTGCAATTGGAATTTTTCAGTCTGAATATAAGTCAAATGCAAACTGAATACTTAGCAACCACCTACCTTGCATGTAAAAGTTAGATGCATCGCACCTATATCGCATGTAAAGTTTAGTTGTATCACACCTATCTCACATGTAAAGGCTAGCTATATCGCACCTATCTCGCATTTAAAGGCTAGTTGTATCACACCTATCTCACATGTACAGGCTAGTTGTATCACTTATCTAACATGTAAAGACTAGATGTACACACCTATCTTGCATGTAAAGGTTAGATGCATCACACCTATCTCACATGTACAGGCTAGTTGTATCACTTATCTAACATGTAAAGACTAGATGTACACACCTATCTCGCATGTAAAGGTTAGATGCATCACACCTACCTCACATGTACAGGCTAGTTGTATCACTTATCTAACATGTAAAGACTAGATGTACACACCTATCTCGCATGTAAAGGCTAGATGCATCACACCTATCTCACATGTACAGGCTAGTTGTATCACTTATCTAACATGTAAAGACTAGATGTACACACCTATCTCGCATGTAAAGGTTAGATGCATCACACCTATCTCAAATGTACAGGCTAGTTGTATCACTTATCTAACATGTAAAGACTAGATGTACACACCTATCTCGCATGTAAAGGCTAGATGCATCACACCTATCTCACATGTACAGGCTAGTTGTATCACTTATCTAACATGTAAAGACTAGATTTACACACCTATCTCGCATGTAAAGGTTAGATGCATCACACCTATCTCACATGGAACTGCTATGTACCATATTTATTTTCAATGGCGATGTAACTTATCTTTTCCAAGAAGAATATTAAGAATAAGTAGTACCTCAAAGCCAAGTATGAGACTACATAATATCTAACTAAATACCACTAGTTACTATTTGCTAAATGTCAAATTTAACAGATTTGAATTAATTTATACATATGTAGATAAACAACACTTGTACCTTAAGGCTTGTAAACACTTTGGATTTGCATTGCCCATAGAATCATAATATGTAATAGTCTTATTGCGCATATCAATCACCTGAAAGTAATGATAAAAAAACATTAACTTTCTCTTAGCAAAGAAGTAATACTACAACCATTTGTCAATCCCAGGATGATTTATCTTTTATTTATACAGTAATAAAACAAAAAATAGAAAGAAATAATACCCAGCCAGCTAAGCCTCAAACTGCATGTTCAATTCACTGAAAAGTTTATCTTATCTATTTTGTGGTAGTGCCCTAAGTTTCCACCATTAACACAAATACATTCTTTTTTAAATATTGATATTCTACAGACTTTATGCAGAAAGGAAATTTAGCATTTTATATTAATTTCTTTCACACATTTTTAAGTGCTGAATAGAATGCCATAATGTTTAAAGTCAAAATAAAATTTCACTAAATAAAGCGAGCAGGAGACTCACAGCAAGACACCAATGCACTCCTAGATGAACTGGGACAAGAATGAGATTTTTTGAGAAGATGTCCACTTTCTTAGTCCAACGTCGTATTGGGTTGTGACCACCTTGTAATAATTTAGGATAGAAGAATGTGTTGAAGTTGTGCATCGATGGGTAACTGTCCTGTCAAATGAATGTTATGAACACTTGTAAGTATTTAAAAAAATGCGATTTAAGCATGTGCACATATTGATGAGTACTTCAAGCTTATAATTAAAAAATAATACTGTAGTAAAATAGAATAAATTTTGTTATGCATTACCTGTTCACTCCTCTCAACCAGTAAACTAAAGTAAAAATTGATAACCTGTGAAGAGAAGGAAATACATTAATAAGTTGGGATTTGTTTAAAAGTCAAAACAAAACAAATACATTTAAAAATAACTACAGTATATGAAAGAGCATATGTAAAAAAAACCCTTTTCATGTTAATGGTTATCACACCATATTTTACTCCTCCAGTGAATTGATGCTACTACCAAGAAACAATAACCAAGCAATCTATCAATTGCTCATAATAATAATAACTATAATAATAATAACTAGATTTGAACTTGTCACTGAGGACGAGTTAGGTGATCCGCCGCACTTTGACCCACGAGGAAGTGTGCGCGGTGCGGAATGAACAATATTTAAATGCTGAAAATGACAAAATACGCTAATTTAGTTTGTTAAAAAAGAATTTGGAGCATTTTAAGAGTTACTCATGCGTACGCGCACGTCATGATGCACATGCGCATCTTAATGTGACTGTTGTCTCCTGATATGAGATATATATGTATTAACTTTCATTGACAAACACCTGTTGGTGAAGGGAGTAATGATCATTCATAGTATTTATCATATATAAAAATTCAGTTTTTTGAATTCAGATGGCAATATGGTGACGTCACACTGTCCGATCAGCTATTATGATATATAAAATCATATCTACAACTCACGTGCTTTTAGAATATGTAATAAAAATTGGGGGTCACCTTTCATTCTAAGGAGCTATAACTGATTAAAAAAAAAAAGCATAATATTAAGCGTGATGACGCACGCACAGGAAATTAAGGTACGACATTTAACCATGACCTGAAATTTATGCCCACTAAATATCATTCAGAAATCACGACTGTGTTACGAGTAGTTTTGCCGTGTTGGTTTTCCAATGATTTATTATGAATCGATGGCCTTCCATACTTGGCTGATTGCGTATATAACAGTGCAGCAGGTGGAAGTGGGTATCTTCAGTGTTGGCTACTAGGGCGAAACGTGAAACGTTGGTGTAGCCTGGAAATCGTCTCATTGCGGCTAGTTCTGCTCATTGGAAGGTGAGATTGAACTGGAAGACATACCTCGTGGAATGAGATAGCCTGGAATTAGCAACAGATTGAGCCTGGGTGTTCTGGCCTTGGAGAGCGATTGTGGTACGACGGCAGGAATTGCTTCAACCGATTCAAGCATGTGGGCTGTGGATTGTAAAGCTAAGCCGGTTGGATGTGGTCTAATGTACATCGCTAAAGAACGTGTGGTATGGTATGGACGAGTACACAAGCCAAGCCAGTAGTCAGTCAAGGACTTGATAACATATCCTTAATGCTTTATGTTATGCTGTATGTCTATACGTTAGATGTACTTAAGAATTACTGTATTACTTTATAATTTATATGCGGAATTGTAGTAGCATTGCATGTCTGTAGGTGAAACTGTAGTATTCTTGGCACAGTACATCCATGCATTTGATGCTTATACATTCGAGAAACAAAGTCTCAATGTAGTATTGATCTTGACGCTGTGCATCCACACGTTAGATGCTCATTTGTTCATTTGTTTGAGAAATTAAACCTCAACATGGTAACTATTACCTCGTATTGTATCTTTATTGTCGTATACACACAAAGTGCATAGTGGTGGATGATTGATACCTGATCCTTTATATCGGATCCTAACTAACTTGTAACAGACTGGTTAAGGTTATTATGGGGTCATTAAATGTTTGAGGAAAGAAAGATGAGGGGGTCATCAAAAACCTTTATTTTGACCATGATGACATCATCAAAATGTAAAAAGAAGTCACATAATGAAATAGAATTCCCTCAGATATAACATACTCAAAGTTGGAAGACGATCGACCAAGAATAAGCGAGATACGCTCAAATGCGCATTTTTAAAAATGACGTCATCGATAAAATTTAGTTTGTTGAATTCAGATGGCAATATGATGAGGTCACAATGTCCGATCGGCCATTATGAGCTAGTAAATCATATTTAAAACTCATGTGCATTCAGAATATGTAATAAAAATTGGGGGTCACCTTTCATCCTAAAGAGCTGTAACCGTTTAAATTTAGGCCTGATTTTAGTAAAAATTCACTGTATATCGGCACAAATGCGCACAAAGTTCACTATGTTTGATGCGTGCGTACGGCATTGTTATTGGCCATAAGGTGATTGAAGAGATCGAAAACAATGTCACGAACCCAAAATGTGACAAAAAACTTAATTTCTAGCTTCCGTACGTGCCGCGCACGTAAAAAAGCGCACGCGTAGTGGTAAATTTCAAAACATTTTGAAATGCTCAAAATGGCGTGTAACATGCTCAAATTTAGTCAAAAAGTGATTTCAAGCATTTTGAAATTTTGACGCACGCGTTACGAGGCACACACATAAAATTAGGGTACAGGAGATTTAACATTGACCTAAGTTAATGCTCACTTAATACGATTTCAAAATAGCAAATGGTTAGGCTGATATGATCGATAATGTAAAAACGCAAAATTGCACGTAGCTGACGTCACCTTGAAAACCTTACCATGTCTATTCCAGGCGAAGCCAAATTGATCGATGAAGCGACCATGTGCGTACCTCGTAGCAATTTTGAGATATCGTGCGAACAAAAAAGGGGAGAAATAAAAAAAAGATGATGATGCTCGAGAAGTGGATCACCAATAACAATAATAATAAGCACTAAATCGGGGAATATCTCTTGTGTTATTTTACCCTTGACGACGATGACGACAACAGCAACAACAACAATATTTATAAACCGCACAAATCCACTGCAGAAATGCTCAAGGCACTAAATCATTATCATTTGAAAAATTAATTTTCTTCCTTTGAAGGTCTAGTGTAGCATCTTCCTCGCCTCCTGTATAGTGAGGGTTAACATATTTACAATTATAACTTCATTTAATAGATAGCACATCACTGGGTAATAATAATTTTTTCTTAGAATCATAAAACTATGTGGTATATTTACAAACCTCATCATTGAGCCAATTTAAACCATTCAAAGTTTGTATATGGTTTCTGGTTAGGGAGCATCTAAAGCCTTCAACAAGAATCTGTCCAGCAGGTTCTGATATCAATGCATCATCTATCGCGTCTTCCATCTCTTGCGTAAGGAATGTCAACTCTTCTACATCACTCACTTCATCCTCAGAATGATCTGCAACCTCCTCCAAGACAGGTGGCTCTTGCTCTGCTATCAGCATTCTTTCCCTAATCTGTTCAACAAATATAATAATTCTTAGTGATTCATAAACTATCAAATTTAGAACTACTTCACCACACAATAAAGAAAGTTTCAAAACTGTACAAACTTTCAATACTGATTTTATAAATACAATTTTTTTACAAAGATACTTACAGTTTGTTCTAATCTTCCCATTTCATGTAAACGCTTTAGAAAATGAAAAAAAAAAAACAAAGATAAATTAGTTAAAAAAGAGAAAAATACAATATAAAATGCCCTCAACGGATAACTAAAGTAAGACATTATTGAGGTTCTCCATGGCATCGTAAAATAAAAAAATTGCAACATTACATTAAAATAAATTTGTCAATATATAAGTATAAAAACTGAAGTCTAGAAAAACAGGATGTATTGTATCGTATTGATGCCAGATCGATTTGATATAGGAAAATATGTATTAAATCATATTTTGATATGTTCAATATGTACTTCATGATAGCTAATTTTCCATGCTGATTTACATATGTTGAAAGAGTTTTTAAGACATATGTGACCCAAGACCACAGAAGGGATGTAAACTCGTTCTCTATCAAAAATGTGTTTTGCGATGAAATTTTCAATAGTTGCTAAAAATAGGTTGGGGAACAGAAATTTTTTATTTTCACAGGGTATCGACTTAGTGATACCCTGGGGAAAATTGGTTATACTTTCATAAGTGTTTCATTAATCAAGCCTTGATAGATAGGGGGAGGGGGGGTTGGACTCTGGATTTTTTCTTATACATTTTACAAATTTTAAAAATACAAAATTTTCATTATTATGCACATTATTTACAAGTTAAAAATTATCAGGATTTTTATTGTTGCAAGCAAAATTGTAGGCATGGAGGAAGGAGAGGGGGGTGGGGATGTTGTAAAGAGTGGGAGGAAAATTTTATAAATTTGGGGATAGGGGAGATGGTGGTCGAGAAGGGATTTTTTTGCTATGTCAAAAAACAAAATTCATAAAATAGAAGTATCGATTTCGAAATTTCATTAAGCACGTATGTAAGATACAGTAAATCAGGATTTTTACACAAGGCCAGGCATCAAGGCCCTAGCTCAACACGATCTCCAAAACGAAAGAAAAAGCCTGTCAACAAGCTGTTTAACCAAGACAAATTTAACCATTCTATCAATAATGTACCTGTAGATCTACAGTAATCAAATACTCTCTATCTTGTGTAAAATAAAAACATTTAGCGCTATTTATGCGTCGGCAATACTTAATTCAATGTCTAGGCTACACATCATGCATGACAGCTTGTTGCATGCATGCCCTTCTGTGGACTTGGGTCACATTTTATTATTTTTCAGAATTTATCAAAAAACTAACAAGAAATTTATTAGTTGTACTTAATCTAGGAACATGATTCAAAGACTGAATACTATCAATAACTATTTTTTTCAGGATTGGTACCACAAGATTCATTTTGTGACTCAGAGGAGCTCATACAAACATGGAATAAAAGTAGTCATAGTTGGTACAATATTCATTCTTGATTAGTAATAATCAATAATGATGGACATTTCCTGATGAATTTTTTTTTTTAAATGTTAATCTTTTGCTTCTAAATACTTACTCTCTCTTTATATATCTTAGTTTTAATCGTCTCCTCCTCTACACGTCTTAATTTATCCCTGGTACTGGATTCAAACCTCTCTTTCCTGTCAATAAATAATAATTACAGAATTTACCAATTTTCATTCACTATTTTGTAACATACTAACCTACAACTCCAGTACATTATGTAACCACCCCCTCACCTGTCTTCTCATCTACATAATATCCACCCAGTTGATGCAATTGAGTCCTTATGATGCTGATGAAACAAATGCCACATTATTTAATGTGATTGTTATTCTTTATAAACAAAACAGTATTTGTTTACCTTTCCAGTATGTTTCTTCTGGCACATATTTATTATTACCACATTATTAGTTTATTAATCTACATCTTGTTTGTACTTACATCTCCTTGTTTATTAATCTACATCTTGTTTGTACTTACATCTCCTTGATCCAGTCTTCTTGGGCAACAGCTGACTGTGACAAGCTTAGTTGGAAACTTGATATCGGACCACTACCCTTGGACTGACGATCACTCCCTGGCATGTGCACCGCAGTAATAATAGGTGAATCAGATCGACTGAAGTCTGAATACAAATTGGGTTGACTATTAGTATTTACCAGAAGTCAGTTTGTATTGTTAAATATGAGATCAATTTATAGCAATAAATTAATTTGTGATTAGAGGTTAAAAAAAAAAAATGTCCACTTAATTCCATAATGTTGTATGTAGACTTTTTGATGGTCCAGAGACAAAAACACAGTACTCAGGGATGTAGTTATGGTGGGTGGGCCACCCAGCCTTGAAGTTTTTCATCCAGTCTAGAGCTACTGTAATTTCATGGCCCTCCACCAACCTATTACCCCCTTGCCCATCCTTAAAATCCACTCTTATTATTTAGAGTGTACCAATGTTGTTATCACCCACCCACCCTTAAAATGTCTACTACCTACCCTAAGTTTCCTACAGCTACAACCCTGAGTACTCTGATAACCATGATGCTTAAAACACAATATACATTCAAACCTGGTTGAGATGGCGTTGATAAAGATTTCTTTTCACTGCTTGGTGTGACACACGTACTGATGTCACTGGAAGGAGCGTGAAGTCGTTGTCTAGCTGCTTCTCGTAACTCACGTTTACTGGTGTAATGATGTGGAAGGACACGCCCACCTTGAATTTCCTTACGAGATGTAAACTGGGGTATGGAGAACGTTGAGCCAAGTAGAGTTGTGGAGGGTCTAGAAACAAAATTGAAAATTCAAATGTATAAAATCATTGACAACAAAATTCTGAATGATGTAACTGGAGATCGGATGTTTTTAATACAGTACAGTAGGATGACGGATCTTTTAAAACTATGCCCCGCCCACACTTATGATGCGTTCTTATTTTGGATAGTAGAATTCAGTGACATTTTTTCACTATACTTAAGACTAATTAATCACGAAAAAAAAATATTTAGTATTAAACACACAGTACACATTTGCCACCTTACCAATGGAATGAACTGATTAGCTTTAAATATGGTATAATTCAAGAACCTAAAGTAAATAATAACTAATAATACATGTAGAATAACCAAACAAAGCATTGCAAACTCACACTCTTGATGTTTCATGTTGTTGGGTATCACTGTCTAATATTAAATCTTGTTTACTAGTATCTACTGGGGGTTCTGGTCTAAGATCTTTAACTTCTGTAGTAGTGAACTGCTGTAGAAGTTTTTGGTATTCCTGCCTTTGTTGTAAACGTATACTCTAAAATAATGGGGTATAAAGCAATTAGTTGAAATAACATTGCCAAATAGATGACTGAAGCTTCCAATTATATTTTTAGCATTTACAATGTTAGTTTTAAGATAGTATTTATGCAATTTAAACAGATATACAAAGAACTGCAGTAAGTGAGGGTTTTCATTTATCTTCTGAAGGTAAGCACCAAATTTTAAAGGCACTTATCATTGGATACATTAATAGACTTTGGAAGTAACATTGCATATATTCATGAACACAATGTTTTGAAAGTAAGCAATACTGCATACATTAATGAAGCATTTGAACATAAACCACATTGCATACATTCATTGACATATCATGATGGCCATCATTGACCTGTAAAGGTGACATGACCAATGAGATTCATACCTCTTTCACAGTATAAGATGCTTTATGTCTCCCTAGATGACTTGCTGCAATAGACCTAGGGAAAACTTTTGCATAAGATGATGTTGTCGAGTGAGAGGGTACACCGGATATTGGAGGCCTACTAATAATTTTATTTCTGAAAAGACAAAATAATCAGATTCAAGTAAAGTGAGTATGGCCATAGGATCTGTGGTATGGCATACACCATATTGAACACAAGCAATTCTATCAATATAATATAATATATTTTATATTTTAGTGCACAGAATTGGGTCTGGTAGTAAGAAAATCACAACATGGACTTATTTTAGCAATGATAAAAATATTCAATAAATTCTATACATGATTCTGAGAACATAAATTGATACTTACATTGGTTTTGTAGTATTTAGTGAACATTGAGAAGTTGGAATTTGTTTTGATTTTGTTGAAGTATGTCTTGTACTGGAAGGTTCAATTTGGTGGTGGGATGCGTCAGATGCAGTGGGCAAATCTGAAAAAAAACCCAAGAAAAACATACAAAACAATGTGACATACAAGGACATCAGGCACAAAAAACACGTGTCACGTGCAAAACCAGTCATAAGACTAACAGGTCATATGATTACCAAAAACAGAATACCGTACTCGTGCAAATAGCCGCCCCTACTAACGTGAAAATTTCCTTAAGCGCCACGTTTGAATAAGCACCCACTTCTAATAATTTCACAAGATTTTCTTTTTAGCAAGTCAATAATCCAATTAATCCTGGGACTGTGGTTGTTGGCATGATTTGAGCTGCAGAGTGGAAACACATTCATAGGTCAATATCAAAATGAGGATATTTCCCTTGGACTGATGGGAGCTCCGATCCCTGGACAGACGGTATATTTCCAACTTTACTCTTTTTACATATGTCTATGCCTAGTCCTATTCCTCTTTTACTTTTTCCGACCTTTAGCACATTCTCATCTAAGTTTCCAATAAAAAATACAATGGTCCTGCCATCCTGCTAATCTCAATCGGCCGATGACCAACAAGCTAACCACTACCCACCACCACTAATTGCATCTGCTATTTTGCTATTATGATATTCACGCATTCTTGTCATGAGCCATGTTCTCCGGATGATTAGGCTATCTTTTCCGCCTAAGCACCATTCGTAATGTCCTTAAATAATCTTTTTTCATTCAAAATGTGCCTCCTAAATTCAATAATTTCCCATAAGAACCCCTCGATTGTTCGAATAAGCGCCCCGTTTGAATAAACGCCCGAGAAAATGCAAAAAATATTTTAAGTACCCGGACGCTTATTCGCGCGAGTATGGTACTTGCAACATCATTTTGTTGAATTCATGGGTGTGGTTCATTAATGCTGTAGCTTACCCAAATATTCTTTAACAAAACTTTAGTCGTAGTTTGAGCTAAAACATAAAAATTACGCCATTTCGTATTCTTAAAATGAACTTTGACTAGCACTACAACTAAATCACACGAACTTTGACTAAAATTATACCTCCTCAGGCCGATTGTTTTGTCAGCCTAGGGCCAGGTTAAATCGCCAACTTGAAATATTTACCCCACTAAAAATGTGCTTTTTCTAACTTACGATAAAGTGAAGTGAATATAAACAATTGTATAAATAGGTCTGATGCATCTCCAGTGTGTTCAAGAAAAGGGACATTACGTTTAGCTTCCAAAAGGCAAAATTTGATAGCCACACGCAACAGTTCCTGATTTGCACAAAATCCCCTCGCGTTGCGTTCACGTAGCTTTACTGTAACAACAACAAAGATGGCACTGCCCTTGCTTGACCTCAACTATAATAGTTCTCCAAAGAAAGCAAATTTTCAGTGACAGTTCATATTCTATATCGTTACATGTTAACGACTATATAGTTATTATTATAGAATATTAGTTTGAATAATGGTCTATTACTGTATGAATTATGAGGAAATATGTTTTTGAGTTAAGTTCTAGTTTGAAGTTCGACTTAATTTCGTTTTAAGTATACAGGCATTAGTATCTTTACAATCAGTGAATCACCTCATTCAACAATTGAAAAGAGCCAGAGCATCAGGGTAACCCTCTTTTCCAAAAGTTGCAATGGGTTCTTTAACATACAAACGAGCTAGACAGACATGCATAATGGATTTAGTTTAATATAAACTGAAAGAGAGGATCACAAACCAGCAGCAATGTTAAGGCTGACGTTAGAATTTCTACTGCCTTGAAGCTCAGCCACTTGATTCAACAGAATTACATCAAAAACATTTATCAATATTATAATCACACATTCTCATCATGGGACTAAGCAAATATCATTAATATACTTATTATTATTAAGCAAATATTAATAATTAGAGAATGACTTGATTGACACTACAGACCAGTCTTACCTGCTAGGTCAGATTCTGGTTGAGCTGCATGATACGTTGTGCAGGAAAGCTTATCACTAACACTACCTCTACCACTTAACATTGATAAAACTGAAATATCAGAGAGCATTCACAGTTAAAGCAGTTGTCTTCTAAGATGGCTCCTACCGTTTGCTTTTATTTGATTCATTAACATACCACTCACTTATTTGGAATAAATATTTTCTTCAATGTCATATAAAACAAGAACCAGGTATGAAATTTTAAGACAGCCCAAAAGTTTATTCCCCTGAAGTAAAAGTAAACAAAGCAAGGCCTAGCATATTTAAATATACGGATATGCTCTCACATAGTCCAGTCTAGTCTAGTCGCTATAGGCATATTAGGATTCTTATCTTGTATTTAAAAATGTCCAAAAATATCTCATAATATTTCGAAATTTCTTTTTTAGTATCTGAAGTTTGGTGATATTATTAATTATGTCTGATATTCTGTCATCATTGTTTTAATAAAAAAAACATTTTTTCGGGCACCAACTAGTGGTTGCTTGAATCAACAATCGTATTCATTACCTTACGGTATATTGGACAATAAATTAAAACAGGTTTGGTCTAGCCATCGCTTTAAAAAATGCAGTTTTGCTACAGTAGGTTTGCACGAACCCAATCTCGACGCGAGTGTGTTTGTTCGAGGCTTGCAGTGCGTAAATATGTGAAAGGCGCGTTGAAAACACTTATTGTCCTAATTTAGTGCATTGAAACCGCTGTGTCTGACTACCAAGCGAAATTAAAGAAAACAAATCACAGATACCAAACACTGAAGAAATAATAGAAAGAGCTAATTCTGAGATTACAGGACTGCAGGCAACAAACTTATCGCTAACAGAATAAAGAAAGAGGTTTGCAAGTGGAAATAACAATTAGAAACTGATTGTTGATAGGGTTGGCCGTAGTGTTAAAAAATATATATTTCCCCTCGTTTCATGAAAAAGTGTCACCTTAATACTGATGTCCCCAGGATAGGCGTGTCCTATTGGAGGGATTCTACTGTATACAGTAATAGAATTAAAGACATTTTGCTGTAAAGCTACCTTCTTGTTCACTGTGTTTATCTTCAGGAGTTGATGATTCCGAACCAGAATCTTGTTCAATGACAACATGTGACATCTTGTTCTTATGTTGTTTCCCGCCTACAAATAATCTAGTTGGAGCTTGTTGTCTTCTGCTACCATTTCTCTTTGGTTTGTAAATATACATGCCTTCGAAAGATGATTCCTTATGAGCATGGACATCGCCACTGAGTCTGTTCTCAATTTGATTCTGACCGGGTTTACGATAGAAATAACTCTCCCCAAACGACAATGCCTTTTGCTTCATCCATTCAGTCACTCGTACTAAGGGACTTGGATCACTGCCATTTTCAACAGCTTCTGAAATATTAAAAAACCAAGCAATTGATTAAAATACCATATTCATATTTAATGCATATTCCCATTATCCTCAAACTCATCTATGAATGATGTATACATATATTGGCACACAAGATTTTGTGTGCTTCCTGCATTTTTTTCAGGTGAAATGACGAATAATGTCAGATTTCAGTCTTTCGTTGAGTGGTAGGTTAAGCATTATTTCATGTACTCATGCATAATACTGTTTTCAGTTACTTTCATGATGATATTTGGTTGCCTAAATTCCTGTGTGTTTTTCAATTTTTTTAGAATGTTTTCAACTTTTAAGGTCTTTGATATCATTATGTAGAAAAAATTAATATTAATATGTTGAATCATATTAATTTATGCACTATAGAAGTCCCCAACCCATAAATGGAAATTTCTGATATTGAAGTTTTCAACATGTGACTTACGGAGTGGTTGATGAATGTATGCATGAAGCTTTGGACGCTTTAAGTCGGGTGTCACATAGTCATTGTCTTCATCATCACTGACCTCTCTATATGGATAACAAAATAAAGAATACTGAATTACAACAGCAGATACAACAAATAATGCAATATGATCAATACAATGTGTAAAACCTACTGTACAGCAAATGTCAACCATGTTCAGAGGGCCTTCACTCTGAAGTAAACTTCAGACACATGTAAAATTATATGTACGCGTTACTTCCGTCGAGTGTCTGCACGATGCTTATAGTACCTAGGGCATAATTTTCTTTGCTTAGAAGTAAATATACAAATTTTCCGGAAGTGATAATCGCCACTTTAGTTGTCTTTCAACTTTTATTTTGCACACACATTCTTTAAATTGTAAACAATTATGAAAACATCATGTCTACAAAGGTTTACACGTCACAGGAATTATTATGTTGGCACGTACTTGTGGGTAATAATCTTTTGAAAAAAATTGAGGTCATTATAAAAGGCTGTACCGTATTTGCTTGCGAGCTCTAAAGTGTGCGTCTACATGGCACTACTCTGAGCGCATATTCCTTCCATTCCTTGTGTATGTGAAGTGCACACTTACTGTACTCCTGGGACTGCTCAGGAGTAAATCGTCTGTAGTAACGTTGAAGTAACTTAATACAAAGAGCATCTTCATGGAATTGGCTTTCCATTGAATAGA
Source organism: Anneissia japonica (assembly GCF_011630105.1). Lineage (NCBI taxonomy): Eukaryota > Metazoa > Echinodermata > Crinoidea > Comatulida > Comatulidae > Anneissia > Anneissia japonica. The sequence goes on along the minus strand of NW_022709610.1, from coordinate 595,720 downwards.
AATATTAAATGGATTTGGCAATGGATATAGACTGTCTCTGTCGCAAATTGTCGCAATGCAAGATTGGCATTTTCTACCACAGAAGAGCCCTTGATTGCCCTGAGGTCAAAATCTTAAAATAATTAATTTTGCCCAAATAAAACTGATTTTGAAATGCTCATAACTTTTTAATGCTTATTCAGGGCTTGAATCTGATGTCAGAATCAGAAAGTATGGGCAGAACTGAGCCAGAATAGCAATTTTCAGCTTTCTATTACTGTACAGTATGTAGAGAAAATATTGCCTTTCAAAAACCTTAACAAGATATTGCTGCTCTTCGCGAGTCTGAAAAAGGGGGTGTGTCTTCAAAATTTAAAAGTGCCGTAACTTCGGAATGCTTGGGAATTTTTCAATGAAACTTTGGGATTTTTCATTACCCCTCAAAGTATATTTGATTAAATTTTCAGCAAAATCCAAGATGGTAACCGTGGAAACTTTCTGTAAATTGGTTGAGTTGGCATGGAATGACTCTATATACATTTATATGTATATTAAATATATGTATATACATATATATAAATATAATAAGAAACGAATACTATATAACTATATGGACTCAGTCCTCAAAATTAGGAAAAAGTATGTCAGAAAAAAAAAATGAAAAGCACCAGTGCTATACGTCAGCAGTTTTTAGTTTCAGCCACAGCCCTGAAATCAACACATGCTGACCAGTTATAGCAGTGCTGAGTGATTTGAATCAAGCTGGAAAGCCTAGTCTACGTACTGATGTTCAAATTCACTAACTACTGTAATTGTTGATAAAATGTTGAACAAAATTTATGTTATGATGATGAATAAAATTAAACTACAAAAAAATACAGTGAATCTCCGAATTCGGAATGCCAATAAAACAGAATTTCACGCTAAACCAATTAATTTTTTTCAAGTGCCAAACCCATTCCTATTCTTCCTTTAATAAAATACTTTCCGAAAACTGGATATCCCTATTCCGAATTCCAGACGTTTTATTCGGTCCAGAACATAAATCAACTTCTACAAACAAACAGTTGATAAACAACAATTTCCAGATGAAGGCAATAATCATCACTGTCTGTTAATTAACAATTAGCCCTACAGTAGCACAACACCCTTTGTGAATGAACCATCGTACAGCTAGCTCAGACCCAATATTGTTGCCATAGGGATTATCTACAGGTACTGATTAAAACAAAACACCAGTAAAGTGAATGTTATGCCTTCCATTGTTTAAAAAATTGATTGTAATCAACCGCAAATCAAAGCAAGTTTCTACGATGGCCGACTCTTTCAGTAGACGTTTAATTCGGATTTGGATGTTGCAGATTCATCAGTACAGTATAAATTACAAATGCATAGCTTCACTCATTCCTCAGCGTAGGCCTGGGCTAGGCCTAAAATCTTCATGTCGCCAATTTTTTTCGTCGGCATTTGGCGACTAGACGCCGTCGTTTACGTCGGCATTGCCAAATGCCAGCGTTAATTTTGAGGGCTGTGGACTATAGAAAAACTTTATTGGAGAAGAATTTTAGTACATTTAAATATGCCTAGTACTAAGTATATATACATATATATGATAATGACAATGTATATTTGATGTGCCTACAGTATAAATCAGTATGTTCATATCGTTATTATCATTTTTGTATGCCTTTTTTATTATTTTAATATTATTGGTATTAATGCCGTTTGTATTATTGCTAATGAAAAAAGAATAACAAAGGCAAGATTTAAAACACTTCAATTTTGGCATACTTACTGTAGTTTGGCTTTGTATTCATATTCTTTTTTTGGTAATTATTTCGTAAATATACAGTAAATTGGGGCCCCGAGTTAACTTGGGCCGATTTGACTTGGTTGGGGCCGAGTTGACATGGGGCCGAGTTGACTTGGGGCTGAGTTGACCTCCTTCCGCCTAGCTGCCCTTACTCAGACTGCCATATAGCCTATAATAATAGGCCTAGCCTAGTTAGCTGGTATATTTTCAGATAGCTCAGTCGAAATTGCCATGTTTACGGAACGACAGCAATATACAAAATCCATTTGAGGCACCCAAAGCCTAGGCTAAACCGTGTCCAGTAACATAGACCTAGGCCCTACTGTAGATAGATTGATCTTCTGCCACTCGTGTTCACATGTCCCAGACAATCACAAACGTCCATGTGTGGAGAGAGAACATTCATTAATAAGACAACAAGCCTAGCTATTTTATCATGGTAAAAAGTTGATTGTAATTAACAAACTAAATGTATTTTTTGAGTGAAAATGGCATAATTTATTATACATACTCATCTAAACTCCGTTTTCGCCCAGTGGTTGAAACGCTGGGTCTTTCTGGACCCAGTAATGAATGAAAAACGCTCCTTAATTTCGACACCATTGGAAACAAGCGCGAAATTCAATATGGACGATGGCAGATTGAATGATAATTGAAGAAAAATATATTTTAAATTAATTTAATTTCTTTATAAATTAATAATTTTCGATATTATTTAATTACTATAAATTATTAAACATGTTTTTACTATATTTTAGAATATAATAAGATAAATGAGATATATAATATACTAATATTTAATACGATAATTCAAATGTTTGTGATGAAGTCTAAAGCGATTTTGCTTTTCATTTCTTTTCGCTTTCACCAACGTGACCGACCACTGCTTGGGTATTTATTTACCCAAGATCTTGGGTATTTTGACTTGGTCTTGGGTTCTTGGGTATTCCGTTCAAATCCTTGGGTATTTAATTTTTACTAAGAAAATTAAATATTTTTGTCATAGAGAAAGAATTAAGAAGTAACAAAGGAAATTTCAGTCCATTCAAGTAAAGCAAAACTCAAAAGTGCACATACCATTGTTAATTTACTGTTCTATAAACATGGGTTCAGAATTGTTTGTGATTTGTGATGCCATTGATCTTAATGCATTACATAATAAAACTTGATCACTGTATCTACTGATAACACTGGCCGACTGAGGGCGTATTTTTCTATCCGTATTATCACTCATATTCTCATGAATATTAATTTTAATAATTAACACAAACAATTACAATAAAAAATGGTTTAGGCCCCATAAAAAAAATTATTATTTTATCACCCGTTCCCTCATCACTTTTGGGGAAAATCTGATTTTTTTTTTTTTTTTTTCAATCAACATATATTTTTATTTCAAACGGTCCTTTTTCCATCTTTTTTTCAGTTGAAAAGCTCAGGATCTCTTACAAATATGTTTACTAGTACAACAAAAACATCTTTAAAAAAAAAATTGATTCCACTCTTATGACTTTTTATATATGTGTTCCTAACCACTGATTTACTTTTGAACATCGGTAAAATGGGGGTGGGGTTAGCAAAAAAAAAAAAAAACCTCCCTCCCTCATCAGTTTTTACTTTTTGATAGGATGATAAACTAATAATTTTTTTTATGGGCCTTATAAATTGAACAAAAAGGGAAACTATACATGCGAAAAAGCATTTTCAGGAAGCTTGGGTGATTTTGGGCAATTTTTGCTGAATCTTGGGTAATTTCGACCCAGTCATTTGATATATAAAAAATTGTGAGTGCACCTAGGCCTACAGAGTCTTACAGAGGTGGATTCAAGGGGAAGGGGAAGATTCAGAATTTTTCAAAACGGGGGACAAAATATTCAGAATAGGTAATGAGTAGCATTAATTTCAATATACCGTATGCATTGAAATTTTAAAATTTAGTGGCAAGACGGGAAAAGGGGGGGGGGGGTAGGGGTACATTCCCCGTCAGCAATATTTTTTCCTTTACAGTACGAGAATTGCCAATGAAAAAGAATTAAGCAAGCAGAAGCCTCTTCCAAAATCCTACTTTCAGAAAACCAAATGCTTCTAAGACTTACCACAACTTTGTTTTTCTAGAGAATACGAAAGTTACTGAACAGTAGTAGTAGTAGTAGTAGTATAGTGCCAATACATTTATTAATTATAGTAATTTCATAATAAATATTTCATAATAGTTAACAATGATTATTAAACAATTATAATCGGTAATTAGTAACAAATAATAATTGATAATACTCCCTGCATGGAGGAAATATATATTTCCTCCATGCTATGCAAGAATTGCCACCCTCATTAAGCTGTTTATTTCAAAGACAAAATATTTACTAAGATAAGCCATCATATCTCCAGCAGTGATGGCGCCAGGACCTGCCCGACGAAGGGGCTAAAGGCCCCGACTGGGAGGTGGGGTAGTGGAGCGAATCGAGTCTCACGTGGCTGGGGCTAGGGGGCCGTCATGGTTGGGTCCATGGAGGCTAAGCCCCTGAAAGTACTGTCAAGGATATTTGACGAATTATGGCGAATTCTTATTACTTATTTGATAGGCATCGAGTTAAATACGACTTCATGTGGCTATGTTTTCTAATGTCGAAATCAACTTCCAAAATCAAAACATTTTGAATAAAACAAGAAACAAAGCGTATGCATTCTAACCATCTAATTTATTTTCAAATCCTCATTCATGAAAGTGAAATTCTACATTTTGAAAATTTTGCATGAAATTTGACAACCACGCTGTCAAGGTCGAGGTTGATTCACCTATCACGATGTATTCCAAGCATCATGTGAGGCTATCCAAACGAGCATTTGTCATAACAGAACGCAAATTATTTTTAATTAGTCTTATTGAACTATTATTATTATTATTATTATTATTATTATTATTATTATCATTATTATTATTATTATTATTATTATTATTATTGTTGTTGTTGTTGTTGTGATGCAAAGTTAACACAAATAGTTTAATGAAAACAATATGGTGGCTAAATGAAAATTACATGTAAATATATTTTTTATTTGTTTATTCCCCGACAAAATGTACTCGTCTTCCCCGACGGGTGGGGGGGGGGCGCTATGCTTCCCCGACAGCGGGGCTATAGCCCCCCCAGACCCCCTCTGGCGCCACCACTGCTCCCTAGATAAACTATTTCCACTCACACCATCCTACTGGGATGGGCTGATATTACTTAAAACGTATCTGTTTCCTAGTAAGTAGTTTTGTATCTTAACTACGGTAGTTTTAAGATTTCTGTATATATAAATATATATTTTGAACTTTGATATGTACAGCGCTTTGATCCTTTTGAAAAACCGCTTTATAAATGCAAAATAGCCTAATAATAATAGTAATAATAATAATAATAATAATAATAATAATAATAATAATAGGCCTATCAAACAAAGAGGTTTGATTATTGTATGCCATCAGCAATTGGAATATTTAAGCTTGTACAGGATAGTTGAATGTTAGATCAACATCATCGTTTCAAAAGTCTGTTGTTCCCCCACACACAATAGTTATTTTTATAGATTTCGAAGTACCTGTGTTCACAATAATACAAAGGCCTAGGTACTGTATATGGAAATCTTGGCATTTCACTATCAATTCTTAAAGTCCTATTTAAGCACAGTACTTTGCCAATAAGTTGTCTTTTTCATACCGATGGCGATGCTGTGATCGTCAACGCCGCGCTGAAGCTACAAAAACGCGCGTTAGAGACAAATAATATACAACAAAGTCTTGAAATGGGGGTGCTGATGAAGTTGTGAAGTGGAGTGGGGGCTCGATGATCGATTGTGGGACGCTAATTAGCAAAATAAGTTTTTTTTCATGCAGCTACTAAGGAACTTTCGTTAATGAACTATGTTTCATACGATTTATAACAGCCTGTTTATATATAATTATTTAAGCAGTGTATTATTGGCTATTTGATTTATGCATTATTGCATTATTTGTGTTCCTAGTGCTAAGCAGCAAAAACTTGATGATGTATTGTCCCATGCTAAATACCAAAAAAATCATAAAAATATTTTTTGAAATTAACTCGCCCATTTTGAAGTAACATAAAAGTTATCAATTTGAACATAGAAATTAGTATACTTAAAAATGTCTACCCATCAGTTTACAGCGAAAAATGATAGACACACTTCCAGTCACTGAAAGCGTTTTATTATTTTTATTATAATTTTCTGGTTTAAAAATCAGAGTACACTTGGTGAAAGAAGAGGAATCTATAAGTGTGCATCCAAATCCTATTAAAGCACCCAATCCTTCAAACTCACGTGCATGCGTAGTTGGACAGCACTAGTCATTGATGCATGGCGAGTAACAGAGATTCATTGATTTTTAAAGCCTATGCCTTTATTATATGTTTTTTGTATACTACAGCCCTGCTTCTCAATTTTTAGGTGGCGACCCACTTTCTGACTCAATTTTTTTTGGCGAACCAAAGCACATTATCTGCAAATACATATGCTCTGTATTTCTATAATCAACCTCGGCTAAGTTGCAGAATATAATGAGGCTGTGATAAATTGCTTTGATTTTTATTTACTCAGCAGAGTAGACAAGGCATGAGTATCTCATTCATTGTCGGAGAATTACCGTGGAATATCTAAATTGTTTGGGAAAATCCATACACAGTCTTATGTCCTTGGACAAGATTACATTTGCGCCTCTTTTCGCACAGAAATATAAACGCACAGAAATATAGACTGAAATCGGTGGGAGGCGAATGAAGTTGAGAGTGCTGATTACGGGTGAAGGCGCTCTTTAAAACAGTATACATAGTAGCTGATTGGGACAGGCTGCTTAAAAATCATTAAAGATTCTTAACTAGGAATACTTCCAGAGAACAAAGGTTTCACACCATGCACTCTGTATCCAGGGTAAAAAACGTTTCATATCCTGAAGGAAATGTGCTATAGAGATAAGATAAACTAAAAAATGTCTAGCTGTTCATAAGTGTGCTACTAATTCATATAAAGTGAAATGGTGTGGAAATATATTTGTCTGTATTAGACAAATGCTCAATTAGAAAAGCAAACCATAAATGAAATATTCCAATGCTGTTTGTATTTATTATTCAATTGAAAACGTCCACATGGTATACAAAACTGAAAATGCACAATGCATGAGTTTGCAGTCAAATCAACATACACATAAAGAGGAACATACTCAACACTACAAATGAAACAAAAAATACAAAAGTTGCTTTTCACACTGTGGGAACATCTTTTTTCTGTTTTCAAAACCTAATAAAATTAATAAATAGATGCACAGTACAATATGAAAATTTATTTAGAGGATCCCGCCCCTTTGTTGTACATCTTCAATAATAACATTTTATTCACCTCATTCTGATAGTGCTATTTTTGTTTATTCATTACATAATTTAAGTAAACTAATTATACTACATTGATGCTTATGTATTTTTAGTTTAAAAATGAAAAAAATATCATCTGATATGGGATTTAAATGAATCATCATTGTTTGGATTAAATAACTTTTTATCTACTTGTGTGTTAGTCTACTGATGCAGAATAAGCTAATTGCTAGCTTATGTATTAAGGCTGTTAACAGTATGTGAATAGCATTTAATGCTACACTTTTAGTAACTACTTATTAAACATGTTTTGCCTAAAGTGAATTAGGATACTGACTTATGAAATTTTAATGAACTATTTTATGCCATGGCATTTTATGTGTAAGTGTTTTCAAAAGAAAGCCATCCAAACACCAAAAATAAAAATTACCTTTAGGGTTTTCTGACCAAAACCAACTGAAATCACTATTACTCAGATATATGTTTTCGCGTAAATTAGCGACAGTTTGTTACATCTATAAACCAGATTAATGAATAAGCAATGCAACGACTGTGTACCGGATTGGCAGCGTCAATGAGTACTAGAGGACAGGAAGCAATACATGGTTATTATCAGAGGTAGTTTAGTCAGCTCCTGCATAAAGTTATTCACTTGCAATATTCACTCATTCTTTATACATCAAATTATGGGAAATTTATTTAACCTCTAGATTCTCCTACGCAACTTTTGTTGGCTTCAAATTTTTGCAAACTTTTGCAGATTTTTAGTATTGTTATTGAGATATGCTAATCCATCTACTGTTGTATACAATGTCAAATAGCTTAATCTATGTTAGTTTTGTTGTGTTTACTTTTTTTTTTACAAAAAATATCAAATATTTACAAATAATCTCTATTTTAAATTTACCAATTAACTGTTAATCAACAGTTTAAAGACACAACAATGAAAACCAAGAAAATCATTGTGAAAAACATAAATAATGAATGCAATGCAACAAAACAGTTTATAGAAAAATAAACATCGCTATCAAGTAAATAAGAATGTACGCTAACAAGCTGAAATTTTCATCAACATTATAATTAAATTTCCATTTCATAAAAATCGTCTGTTAATATCAAATTTTAACAAATGAGAATGATAATAGCACAGGGACTGAACAATTACACAATCTGGCACTGGATAAAATATTATCCTTCAGTCGGCCAAAAGAACATTTGGATGAAAAAGTAAACAATAAATTATGGTACCAACAAATATCAAATTACAGATATAAACTGTATTAGATTTACTCATAGAAATTAATGTACAACATTTACACACCAAAAACAACTATTAAGCATCTACAGTAGTTTCACTTTATGTATCATGCAATTCCCGTGCATTTAGATTGAGAAATGTATAGAAAACAAATCTATTTTGTTATTGAACAGAATTACAATCTTGTTACTGTACTAGGTTGGACCCCATAAATATAACTAAAAATTCAAAAATAAAATAATGTAAAACTTTTCCTTAATTGATTTCAAATAATAATAATTTGATACAGTATTTATATTATGCATCATATGTATTCTCTCCGTGCTATACACCAAAACAAGGCCGTCGGATATTGGTACTTGAATGCCTGATTAGACCTGGGGTAAATACACACTAGTCAAACATTACGTCCTAGATCTTCCCCTTCCCCACTGAACCAACCATGAATTGCAATATGATCACTTAGTTTTAGCTGCTATCACTTATTTCGTCAAATTTGGATCCCCAAATGTTTGTTGTGTATATGTTCAAATAAGGATAAAGCTTGTAATTATTTTCCACTAACCCTACTGGCAAACCTACTAGTAGTAAACCTTCCTAATTCAATCACATCAACATTTAAACCATATGCTATATCCTTTGCCATTTACCTTGACTTCAATTAGTTAACACATTACCTGAACTTTTTACTATATATACTGTACTTCACAACATTTACAGGGATAGGTACTTTATATTTTTCATTTATAATTTGTAAAAATTCATTTGCTATTGGCATAGCATGCTCATAACTAACTTGGTTTGCAACAATACTGCTGATGCGAAGTAAATATTTTACATAGAAATGGCAATATGAAATGAAAATGAGGTTCATTTCATCAGATTCAGACATTAATAAAAATAAAACTCTGATTTTAAACCAATGATACAACCTTTAAACATATAACATTATATTCGTTTAGTAAAAACTTTGGACAATTGACTAAACAAGGAACATATAAGAACAATAAGAAATACAATTATTTGGTAGGAATTATTCATTAAAACTTTTTTATGTTAATTGCAATTTACTAATCATGTGATAAATATAAAAAAAATGTTCCAATTAGAGTTTAATTAAACATGTTAACTGAACTAAGTAATTAGCAATTTACATATAATTATATATCTTTGCAAAGGCACCGTGACATCATGAAAAGGCAACCCTTTTTTGTAATGTCCTAGCTAATAAATCATTTCTACTATTCTTTCTGTACATAATTGCTTACAACCACAAGGAAGAACCTAAGTAACTTTGGGGAAATTCATCTATGTATAATAAATCAAAATCAATTAAATTCATTGTAGAGAAATTCTCTATGGATTAATCCTCCATTCTGGTGAATTTAACATTTTCATCATTTCGGAGTAAAATGTATTGCTCACACTGGGAATTCAATGCCAAGACAGTTGCTTTGGTAACTGCCCACTCAGCAAGTTGGTACCATTCTTTAGTATAATATTACTAAATATATTATTCATAAATCTATTAAATCCTCAACACTGGCCAATAATAATTTGATAATTTATATAAATGTTGATTAATCTATCAATTTGATCAATGGATAAGTTTTTTTTTTTCTCAGCAATGTATTAACAATCGAATCATACCAATCATGGAAAGAGTATACAAGTACATAGTATTTGGGATGAGTTTCAATAGACACAGTTGGTTTGCTTAGAGTTTAGATAACCATGACATGACCTGGGATCAATTTTCTCATCCATGACATCCTGCAGACCAGAGTAGTGCCATTAAATCCTAGACCTTACCAATGACGAGATTCAAAAGCTCCTTAATAAATATTTTTGGTACAGAATTTAAATAGATATTTAGCCTGGTAGGTATTTCCCTATCATTAAAAGACATTCCTATAACAGTGTAAATTGTTCTATATCTTTTCCGTTGTTTCATTGTCCTTATTTGAAGACCATCTATGTCTTGCAGGGTGACATAATACTTTCTGGTGACATTGTCTTCGATGGTTACATCATACTGTATTCCCTAATCTACATCATCTCCAGCACCTTCTAAATAGGTGAGGTTTTGCACTGTTATAATCACTATCGCTAGGCTGGTATCATGTTCCTCTTTTTAACTATTTCATTGATGTATGCTTTCATGAGTTTGGCAATTTCAAATACCTATTGGAACAAAAATAATATAAATTAGAACATAAAATAGATTTTGTAGCAGTATTTGTAGCTATCAATACTGTTATATGTAAAAAACATACCAGCAACAAATGGAACAACAGTTTATAATGCTGACTCTCTCTTGCACTTTTATTCTTAATAATAATAGTGCAGACAAACCACCTTAGACATTGTACTAAACCAGTAAGTATATTGTTATGGTAGTATAATGTTTATTATGGTGATAAAACCTACCTCAGTTGTGTCAAAGGTCAACTCTGATCTTCTGCCTTCAACTATGATCTTATATTCATTGGGAATTGGGGCACCAAATGAGAGAATTCTATAATAAAACAGAATAAACAAGCATAAATCAATTGAAGCAAGACACAATATCGATTATTATCAACATGCACAACTTGGTTGACATCAAATTTGGTTTCCAATGTTTCACCTGGGAGTAATGATCTGAAGTCCATATAAATTATATAGTTATTTCCAAGTAGTAATTCTATGTTATGAATATTAATTTATGAATAAATATTTTTGTACTTACTTCTCATATGGGAATTCATCAATTGGATTTGGATCGTTGATCTTGTGAACAGCAACCATTGATTTATTGACGGACAACCACAGGTTCTTGGGGTATGCTTGTCGACTGTCATGACATTCTACCTCAAACAACCTTGATCCAAAGTGTTTCCAGGATCGCATGAATCCCATGTAGATGTTCTGAGCGCGCTCAGCAGTTGTGCCCTGTGACACATAGAGTAAGGTATTATTAGAGAGAAAAGGCCCTGATTCATCAAGATTTGAATCATGTTGGTGTAAAATAAGGTACTGTACTTAAATAATAAAATAGTATTGTATATACTGTACCTTGAGTGTTTTCCATTTATCTATAATGGCAGTGATAGTTGCTGACACATCATCTTTGTAGACAGACTCCAGAATATTGTCGTCTGATGCAGACTTCTGTAACCTTTTCAACGTCTTCTCACCAATACCTCTCAATGTTCCCTGTTCATAAATTGAATTTACATCACATTATTTTACGGTACATATGCTTATCACTTTTCTTTTTCTTAATTTGCATTTGTCTCTTGGTCTGTACTTTTATATGTAAAGCTTTACCTTAGTACTAATACAATAGTACAGTACTAAATTGGTATCTTACATGAATAAATGTGTCTTTTCGTTCTCTTTGCTGAAAACCAAAATCAGTATCTTCCTTTGGCTTCACCTTCAGTCTGTCCACTGGATATACCTCAGTTAGATCATTTCTATCCAAAAAAAAAGTATTTCTGATTAGTGTGTGTGTAAGCAATGATGTTCATAATGATATTAGAAGGGACAAATAAACACAATAGTATGAGAAATTTAGTTATTTCTTCTAAATTATTCAAGAGTTAATGGGTTCCACTAATAAATCTGACATAATAGATGTTAAAGCAAGCCATTCTGATTCAAGCTCCTTGGTGTTTCCTTTCAATTATTTCCAATTTACTACTACTTTACTTGTATTTTAAGAATAAATAAATTTGAATTTGAATTGAATTCAATGTCAAAATTTAGAACACACAAAATTAGGAGTATTGAAACATGTTGACTGGCATCACTTTCTTTGGAGTTTGTTTCATATTCTTGTATTCAAGAGCAGTAACTTAAAAGTAACTCAAGAAAGATAATTCAGGTAACATGGGGAACCTGTTGACTTGTTTGCCTGATAGGTATACTTACATCCAGTCACCATGGAGATAGTCTCCTTTGTCAAACTGCATCCTGAGAGCTGCCAGGTGGATGAGCTGCTCTTCTGAGGCTGGGAATTTCCCTCGGATAACCTCCTCATGAGCCTGCAAGATAATTCCATAAATATATTTTCATCATCTTTTTATAAAAATCAATTATATTTTGAAAACTTTCTTGGCAAACCATTACATATTATAATGGTGATAGACTGGCAAAAAGAGATGGTTTGTGGTAGATTGGTCTGTGAATGGTGGTAGATTGGTCTGTGAATGGTGTTAGATTGGTCTGTGAATGGTGGTAGATTGGTACATGAATTGTGGTAGATTGGTCTGTGAATGGTGGTAGATTGGTCTGTGATTGGTAGTAGGTTGGTGTGTGAATGATGATGTATAATTGGTGGCATGAATGGCAGAGGTCCCAAGTCTACCGCTACTTGCGGTATTCTACCGCTTTTAGCGACGATCTACCGTGCTAGTGTTAGTCTACGTTTTTCTACCGCTTGAACAAAATTCTTCCCGTAAATTTTGGAAAATTTAAATACTTAATTTTGAAGATCAGCTCAAGCCTAGGCCTACTAGGTAAAAACATGGCTCAGGATGTTAAAAAACAATCACAAATAAGTTTATTTCAATCCCTACCATCAATGTATATAGTTTACAGATGCCAGAAAAGAAGTGTAAATTGATGTAATTAATAATATTGATGTAGGCCTCTAAGTGCAAATAAATGAATAATATATATTATAAGTCAATCGTGACGTCATCATTGTAACTCCAAATGTTATTTGCCTATTCCCCAGAGTCCACTAATTTTTCTATTAGTGGACGCTTGGCTTGAATTTTTTTAGGTTCGTGTGCAAAACAAAATCCTCATTTTTTGTCACCGCGAATACATCATGCAACGCGATAAAAATTGAATTGTAATTGAAAATTACTTTCGTAAAACAAGCTTAATTAGAACCCGAAGAAAGTTACTTCAAATTCAATATTAAGTATGAACAATTAAGGAATTCATTGAATCAATGGACCCTCATAAACACAAGAAACCGAACGTTTAATAGGAATATTCTAGACCTATTTTAAAGACTCAAGGCACGAGGCAGCCCAGGCCTCCTCCTACTACTACTAGGCCATAGCCTAGTTATGAAATCATCGCACGATTTTACCTGTCTGCATGCACCGACCAAAAAGGACGTCAGTGACTGTATTCTCTCTCGAATGCTGAAATGTTTCTTTCTTTGAAAAAGTCTATCAAAATAGCATTACAAACAAGTTCTTTTTAATCATTTTCATATAGTGTGCTATGCGGAGCTCTAGTAATTGCTTAATATTAGCAAGGGCTAGTAATTTAACTGTTTTCTGATCACTGAATGTCAAGTATTTGATATTATGAGTAGTTGTTGACTGCAACACGACGCGCATTGTATTTGCAGGCGGCTAAAGTTCCCATCAAAATCTCCTGCGAATGGAGTTCTACAACTTGGGACCCCTGGAATGGTAAAAGATGGGTGAATGAATGGTGGTACATTTGTATGTTAATAGTTGATGTTCAGTATACTGAATGGTGATAGACTGATGTATGAATTGCGGTAGACTTGCTAATAATGGTGGTATATCGGTACACTCACTGTGTGAATGGTGTTAGACTGGTGTGAAGCACGGTGCAACAGACACTGCTTACCTGTTCAAAGAGGAAACTATATTCAATGCTATCTGGTTTGACACTTTTAGTATCCAGGAAGCAGAAGAGCTTGAAGAAAAGTTGCCATGGCTTACCTCGGTCACTCAGACCCCGAGCTCTGAATCTGATCAAACATTTACAAATTTGTTAAATATCGCAAATATATTCACACATTTAAAGAGATTTGCAAAATAGTAATACCAAAAACAAAAATAAAATAAATATAATTACTCCAATTAAAACAACAAGTTGAATGATAATGATAATACTAAATATTAATAATAATAATGCTCACACATATGAAAATAAAAAAACCCATTAATTGATCATAAGCAGGTAGACAACAATTATAAACACGATTGAAAGCAACCATTAATCAAAAATTCTAAGATGAAACATTCGACCATTGACAAAATCATTAATTACACAAAACAAGTTACTTAGTCCACGTCAAACTGTAATGCGTTTCCCTGAAAGAATGTGGTGAGCCTGCATGCATGTCTTCTAACATGAGGAAGTTTTACTTCACTAATTCTACTTTGTTGTCCAAATGGGAAAATGTAGTGCTTTTGGTTTCTAATGTAGCATTAAAACTAAACTTTATACTGTATACAGGTCTTAAAGTTATACTGTCCTATATTCATTAGAAGGATGTGGATGATCTGACCAATTACCATTGGTCTATGCTGTACTTTCTCACATCCAATACATGTGGTACTGTATTTCACCAACGAGCATCTCACAATTCTTGTATGATGTTTGAAAAAGCATTTTATATTTTATACCTTAATCACAAATTTTAGCCCCGTGCTTAATATCTAGAAACCAAAATTCATGAGGATGGATACGCTGGTCAAAAACCTTATATAGACCTTCAGTGTAGGCCTTATGACTAAATAAATATATTATCATAAATGACAATTTACTGACCATCAATTACCAAAACTGCTGATTGAATACATGACTACTGTTTTACTGCTATGCAATTTTGATCAACTTTCTATAACTTTAACATGCACTAGTAAGATCAGTTTCCACAACACTTCAAATTACAACCCAATTAAGATGGACTTAGTTTTAATGTAAAAGGGTAATTCAATTTTAAAAATTTTCTTATTGTAAAAACCAAAATATTTTTTTTAAGTGTATCGCTGTTTTATAGAAAATCATTTAGGAATAATTTATTTTAAATAAAATAAATGTTGAATTAACCAAAGTCAAACTGAATGTTGCATAGAAAGTTTCACAGAGAAAATTACCAAAGTCAAACTGATTGTTGCACAGAAAGTTTCACAGAGAAAAAAAAGTAGACTTTCAGTATAGCAAACACATAAACAGGAGTCGGAAGAAAAGGGCAATAGGATTGTATTTGTATAAAATAAAAACAATAAATAAGTAATTAAAAATAAATTTATTATTTGATTGCGGATGAAATTAACTACACAATTTCAAAAGAAAATAAAAAATAGTTCAATTTAAGACACAAAGGTGGGGGAACAAAATACATTAAGAGGAATAAAAATGGATGGACTCTCGATTCTGTGAAAAATGGACAAGAGAATTAGGTATAAATAAGATATGGAATAAATGAAACCGGCTTAATGAAATGCGTATAAGAAATAAAATGAAGGTACAGTAATAACATTGGATGGGAAATAAATAAGGGGATAAGGAATAAAAATGGGATAGGAAATAGAAAAGAAAGGGAAAAAAAACACCAATGAATAACATTAGCTAAGGGTTAGGGAATAAGGAGACAGGGGAATGTCTTAAGACCATACTCATAGCAAATATAGCCAAGCTCGACATGCCAGTTCTCTTTCATTCCATAGCTTTGCAGTTTACACATCACAGAAAGAGACTCGAAACCTGCATCAATGTGTGAACACACTAAGTCACTGCATACACCAACATGACTCGCTTTGGTTTTAATTACAAGTGCAGCTGCTAGGGTTCAGCATTACAAAATTGCTTTCATGAAAATGGAATTGTTACCAAAATTTGTGTACATTCCTCAGTAACATACAAATGTTTTATAATTAAAATAATTTTGAGCAAACTTATCCAGATGTTAAAATGGAATTGCCATTGTCAAACAGGAAACATTTTCATGAACATGTTAATGCTGTCGGTTTCATATTTCAATTTTTGTTTCTCAGTCCCACAATGCAATGCAACAGGCAGGTAGTGGGAAAGGTAAAATCTCCTGTTATTTTGTGATTCATCAGACCAGATACACCAGTGACCAAGACTGTTAATTGTTAGATTAGATGGGTTAATCTGACCACTAGCATAAAAGATTTGAAAAGAACACTCAGAAAGGAATCATTTTTCAAATCTGCTTGCTAGTGGGAGTAGGTTACTGATCTGAAAATGCAAAAGAAAACGTCCTTGTGAATCTACCTTGACTCGTTCATTCCATCTTTCTCACCATTTTGAGCTTTTTGGCTAAAAAAACAGGAATTAATATAAAAAAAAGATGCAAAATAATAGCCAAAAAGGCTGACTTGAATGATTATGAGGCAAAAAGATGACGTGTTTGCTTGTCATGCAGCTCCAATCCACACTTAACCATTCTTATCAATAATTGGATATATGCTTTGAATTAAATGATTACTACTTCCTCTGTTGGATAATATAACACCGTATCCTAACTATACCTTGTGATGATTATTCATAAAAATATCCCAGAAGATGTTTCGAGGCTCACCTTTCGAATTTTGCTAGAATGTCTGCAACAACTGATCTATCGTCTATTGCCTTCTCTACAAGGCCGCTCTTCTCATAAAGAGAAAAACGATTGTGACAAGAATCTAAATTCATTCCTTTCACCAATGTATGAATAACCTGCAAAGACACGAAAACCAATGAATCACTTGATTGCTAATTTTTGTAAATTAGTTACTAACACATATGTTTCTACTTTCTCTCTTTACACCCTTCCCCAATTCTGTTTTACCCCAGTCTCACCTGTCCAGCTGTAGTTGATGAGTTGATTGATATCTGGCAGGAACCGCCACCATGGCAAAACACTGTAGCATTCATATCTCGTCGACCCTACAAATATAATAATTTTTTAAAGAATAATTACATTTCAAAATAAAAAGTAAATCATTAGCTTAGCTGGTTTTCAGAGAAACTAGCTGTACAAAGAGTATGATGATAAAGAGATTCATTGCAGAGATCACAAAAAAAGTTAAGAAACTATTTTTTAGGTGTGTATTATTATATTTTAAGTGCAACTAATCTTTAGTTTTTGTTATTATTTCATACTGTATTATTTATGTAGTTAAGCATCAAAGAAACCAAATTTCATGTTCACCTTGTTTGTGGTCATGACAATAAAGTTTATCCAAGTTATCTTATATTTTAATCCAGGGTTCGAATTTCCCAACAGCAACGATAGCAATTGCTGTAGAAACAGCCTTGCACTGCTGTGGTAAATCCCAGGATCGACAGCAAGCTTTTAGCTGTCGAGTTGCTTAACCCAGGCTAGGCCTAACAACTGATTTTCCCCTTAAAAACAATAAAATTTTTTATTGTTGTTGTAGAAGAAGAATAAATTGCTGTAGAAAAGTCATAGCCTACAGCAGCTTCTTGCTAATGGAGCATTTTGAGGAAATTCGAACCCTGTACACTAAACAATCTGTCAATGAGTCAATTAACTACTATCTCACCAATATTGCAATAATCTCATCTCTGGAAGGCACAAATTCTCTGGTTCTTGTCCTTTTCAGAGCTTCAAGTCCATAGCCGGCATACGCAGCCATTTGAGTCTTTGGATACAGTTCAACTTGTCTAAAATATACCAAGAAATAAAAATAAGCAAATTCTTATTAATAAAATGTTAATGAAATAAATACAGTTCTAGTGGTCTGCTTCACAGCACTGAAATTAACATACAGGACAAGGTGTCTCAAATCACATTGAAATATTTGTAAATACCATACTGAAATATTTTTGTACATAGACCTAAAATTTTTGTGATGAAGCTCTTATCAGTAATCATTATTTCTAATATGCATTTGAATCAGTGTCTCCAGATAGGTTGTAGTTGTAACACTCTGACATGGATATGAGTGTATGTCACATGATGTGATAGCTGATTATAGCGCTTATATAACAGCCATAATTTGTTGTTGATAAACATGGTGACATCACATTTGGAGCTCACCGTTTGATGTGGAAACGGACGTATCGGAGGATGCTTCTGGATGGCAGGAACGTACAACTCATGCAGCACAGGATCTGCCAATTACGTAGATTGTTGAGATTGTCTGGGTCTTTGACCCACGCTGTCTGTTTCACTAGTTGGCAGTATATCTCATCTTGCAGCGGCTTTAGATCTTGGCACGTTTGCAGAATACCCTGAGAAGAGTAAATGTTGTTATAAAGACAACTCTGTACAAGATAAACAAAATTTAGGATGGCAGATAAAAGTTAGTTATGGGATGTACAGATGTGAAATATTCAAAGGAGGTCGTAATCCTTTCAAAAATTGTGTTTGAACCAATTAAAAAAAAAAAAATCTACTTAAGGTCAAGTCAAGCACCATTCATATCTAAATTTGTGAGATTTTTAATGACAAGCGGTTCAACAAAATCAAGATTTAATTAGTTGTACAATACTTCTAAATACTGTTAACAAGAACAATGGTATGGTACCAAATTGTAGTATTAACACAAAATGATTGGTTCTTGAATTGAAAAAAAAAAAAAAAAAAAAAAAAAATCACAAACAGAAAAATGATTCCTAATCATTGACATTTTTGGCATAGTGACCTTACCTGTATAACTGGCATTGGATCGGCTAATTGTTCGGAACCTTGTAAAACATTAAATATCTTGACTGCTTCATCTTGTAACGTTGTATATCCTTTATCTACATCTATAAGATGCAAGCAAATGTACACCCATAACAATACGTACTTCATTATAAACTTATGTATTTAAATGTTCCTCTATTGATTAATTATATTTATTTCAAATTAATAGTGATCTCCCTGTTTGTCAATAACTTTGTTAAAAAATATTCATTTATTTATTTTTTTAATTATTAATTATATCCAACTTGAATATTTATACTCAGACTTACTTGAACTTATGATCTGTCCATATGGCAGTGGAAGAAGTGGTGATTTGAGCATATATGGAACGTTGCGTAGAATTGGGTTCAACTTGTATATCTCATCTATTGAATCATTGTAACCATTCAAACTTGCTTCCTATAAGAACAAATAGTAATTGAAGAGAATACTAGAATTATACAATAAATTAATATGAATAGAATTTAAGTGATTGCTACACCTGTCAAACATATCTCAGTGTTACTGAGCACTATGCTAAGACTCACAAAAGCACGATACCTACTACTACTACTACTACTACCACCACTACTACTACTACTATTACTACTACTACCACACCAATAATAATAATAATAATAATATCACTTAAATATGTAGAATTCTTTGTAATAAACCAAATATTACTCCCTGTTTTTTGTTGTTGACAGTTTCGCCTGGCTATCAGTCAGGTTTCGTCAGAATCTGTGAAGGGTTTCTGCCGATGCTCGTTGGTAGCGGGCCGCTCCAGCCGTCTTTAACAGTTTATCATATAGGTGTGAGAGGTGATGTGCGCCTTCGTCTCTATTCATTGTGGCGTTATTTCTCCTTCTTCTACAATGAATGAACATCGCCTCTCACACCTATATGATCAACTGTTAAAGACGGCTGGAGCGGCCCTCTACCAACGAGCATCGGCAGAAACCCTTCACAGATTCTGATGAAGCCTGACTGATAGCCAGGCGAAACTGTCAACAACAAAAAAACAGTGAGTAATATTTGGTTTATCACAAGGAATTATACATATTTATTGCTATTTGAAACCAGATGAAACTATTTACCCAATATCACATAATTTATAAAAAATAACCCAAGTAAATAAAGAAGGAAATATCCACTAAGATCCAATAAATTGCTTCAATGAGAAATTTGCTAAAACAAATATAAATATTAAATGTATAAAATATCTGACCCTCAATTCCTTGATTAGAATCTGAGTTGGGGTTTCCAACGGTGGTTTGCTGTCTATAACCTCTTGAATTGCGTATGTCCATTTCCACGCCTCCTCATTTGAAGGTGTGTAGAGATTGTACGAGAAACGTCGACTATGAATTGTAAACTTCCAAGTACCTAAACAAGAAATTAAATATATTTAATGTGGAAATTGTTTGTAGTAAAATGCTACCAGAAACTGAAAATAAGTTAAAAATAAAAGCTAAATGAAGTTATTTGATCGAGGTAAAAATACCAAGCTATTAAAAAAAAAAAATTATTTAACTTTGTGCAAATTTTATGCATGGCAAAGACAAGCACACATGCGTGCACTGATATTAAGTAAAGATTGTATGCTGCCCTCTACCAAATCTTTCCCATCACCAGTTTGCATGCATCGGTTTTTAACCACATTCAATGAGAACAAGGATCATACTATAATATTAATCACTGAATACCGAGTTTAGTGAGTTTACTCAATACAGATTCAACCCGTAAGAGACAATGGGTGGGGGTCCATACAATGAAACAGTCATACAACCACAGGAACCACAACCATTAATGTGATCAACTAAACCACATTAACATCACAATCACAGAGGGTGTGGAATGTTGCACCCACAGTGGGGTGGGACATCACAACAAAATTGTGAACATCATGCAAGTCATAATTGTCAGAAAGATATAAAGAACACAAAATAGACAGCATTACAAACACTCAAATGGACTACTGAACAAGACAACAGTCAAGTAACAATACTAATACAATACAGAGATTAGCAATACGAACCATTAGAGACACAGGAACAGAGATCAGAAGTAAAAAAAAAAAACAGATGAGAACAACGCACATGGTACAACTTCACAAGTTGAAAACATGTGACAGTTACAAAATAAAATATTGACGTTGACAAAAACTACAGGAATACAACGAGACAATCCAATAAAATATTTAGATTAGGAGAGCTACACCGATAAAAATAATATATTTAATAAATATTAATGGTTCATAAATAAGAAAGATAAGGATAATTATACATTTAAAATGCTTAATTAATTTAAACAGTGACCATCATTAACCAGTCTAATAAGATGTTTGTCAATCTGTTTTATCATGATATAATTATTATTCTTATCAATTATTAAAATTAAAGTTAAATAAATTTCTCTAGTGGAATTAGTCATGGTAAATGCATGTACAGATAGACTGAGGAAAGTAATGCAAATACTGATACTAGCAAAATGTCAATTCAAGAACTTATTAATTTAAACCATAGACATATCTTGGAATATTTATTAATAAATTTGAAAATAAATAAGTTTGATATGCCTGAAATAGGGAGGCAAATGTGATGTTTAAACAATCCAAAATGTTTGCATTCTTCACAGCTTATAAACTTTTTTTGACATTTGATAATTTAGATTTATATGAAGTGGTACTTGGCAAAATATAATAATGCATTTGTAAAAAATGCTATACAGGTGTGACCTCACCAAGCATTGTATTAACTGAAATTGAACATCTGATTGGACAAACATGATACACAATTATAACAAATTACAGTGTAGTACTAGTAGAAAAATGTACAAAATGGTAAAGAGGAAGATACAATGGATGGTCACACATGCAAGAAATATAACACAACATTGAATTGAAATATGAATAAAGACATCTAATGATAAAATGAGATGAGCTGTACAAGATTTATAAATAAATAAAACATGGAGGATAGAGGTCTTTAAAATACTAATCATCCATGTTGTACATGTAATGTTGATTTGCTGATGGTTTTTCATTCATAATACAAGACATGCTTGAGGTGTACCTACAGTGGCATGCTGTGTGAAGAGGTTGAAGGCATGAGGCACAGATCTGGGATGTAATTCAACATGGCTAACATTTTTTAATTTAATTCAATAATGCAATTTGTAATTTGTACATTCAAACCATGTGCCTTGTACACCAAAAGCTCTTTATTCAAAACGAATGTCTCCTTGCCTTCTGACATTTAAAAGATGTGCCTCTGGACCACAACTGATCATATGAATACAAAATGCTCAATCTTTTAAATATTATATATATGGAGACACACAACCAATCAACATAAAAAACACATGCTGTTGTATACCTCATTACATCTCCCTTTATCTTATACACTATACAAAGTGCAATAAGTACATACAGGATATATAAAGTCAGGAACAGGAAAAATAATTAGAAACACAAACATATACAACCACTTTTACTCATACATAAATATCTTTACTTCATACACTGCAAGAACACCATATCATAGGCCAACCAAAACAAATGTAAACAAGTAAAACTAGTGTACTTTATAATAAATTGAGATGATCAAAGAACAAATTCAAATTAAATGAAAATCAAGGTAAAGTGCAAGAAAGTGTGCCAAAGACAGCTTTTATATACTGTGCCAAATAAAAATTACATTCCAAACACATTTTGATTTATAATTTGAGCAAGATAACAAGTACAATTTGGAACTGATATTTCATTGTTTGTAATTGAATTTGGTTAAATAACAAAGATAAATTATTGTATTTTTATCTTCTTTTTTTTATTGCTTATGGGTACCAGGTGGTGGAATCACTTGCTGAACCATCTAATCCTCTGCCAAGGTAAATGAGTCTTATACCTAATATGATGCAAGTTAAGTTTTAAGCTTTTTTAACTTTGTTAAAAGCTTCTTCCTGGTTAGATGCTTATGTTAAATCAATATAAATATAGTTAGTTTTGGGTGTCTGGACAAAAGCCAAAATTATTACAACATGGCCTCTGGCCTTGGTATTTGGTACTTCATTTTTATTGCTTTTTTAACAGTTTGCAAATTTTGTCAAATTAATTTATGTAAATAATAATTATTATTAAAATTGTTTATTTAGTTCCTAGGTTAATCATAATTCATAAAAACATTTGATGCAAGAATTTACTTTGAGCAGATAGTTTTTAATGACTTAACTCAAGTTAATACTAATTATTGATCACTTAAGAGAGGAAATGTATTCAGAATTGAAAACGTTTATCAATTAATAATTAATTTTTCAAACAAAAATTAACATTTGCAAGTTCAACAAGCTGAGAAATATTGCAATCTAGAATGCAAGAGGGAAGGATAAAACCAATTTTGATATAAATAAATTAATTTGAATGTGAAATTCTCACGCAGACTGAGAAGCCACGAGGATCTACGTGGGTAACATCGAAAGATGTTTGCCATCATCTTGTGACTCCATGTGTGCCTCCGATGACCTTGGAATGACAAACGAAAAGTAAAGAAAAACAATAAAAAAAAAAGAAAAGAAATGAGCATAATGTGCAGGTGCATTAAAAGGAGGAAAAGGGTGAATACGTAAGGGGTGGGAAATGTAATGAAGACATAAGGAAGGAAAAATTATGAATATGGGGGTGGTGCAAATAAATTAAAAAATAATTTACAATTAAAAATTATGAATAACAGAGAATATCCACAACCATCTAAAAATAGTTGAAAAATGCTATTACACAAAACAGCATTTCCCAAATATACAATATCTATCAAAATAGAAACAGTATGAAGTTAAAACTACCCACAAACATGCACTTCACAAAATATATAATTGAAGACACATAAGGAAAATATGTTTTGGGAGAAAAACGTATTTGTACTCATCATGATTTCAATACAAAATCCTCCAATTACTGTCCAGGTGCTTCACCAACTGACACAGTTTTATATATTTATATATATTCCCATAGGGACACGTTTTTTTCTCAAGTTTCTGCATAGTACGCAAAGAATATTTTAAATCACATACTGTCTGTCTCTTATACACATCTAGATGTGTATAAGAGACAGATTCTATTCTATTCAAACAGATAAATTACAAACGCAAATG
>NW_022709610.1:485062-571730 GCF_011630105.1 Anneissia japonica | reverse complement strand
ATATATAATTGAAGACACATAAGGAAAATATGTTTTGGGAGAAAAACGTATTTGTACTCATCATGATTTCAATACAAAATCCTCCAATTACTGTCCAGGTGCTTCACCAACTGACACAGTTTTATATATTTATATATATTCCCATAGGGACACGTTTTTTTCTCAAGTTGCTGCATAGTACGCAAAGAATAGTTTAAATCACATACTGTAATATTAACTTGATGAGTGTTTTCAATACCAAGTCTAATATTATGTGATCTTTGAAAAATAGGATGTGTATAAGAACTTATGATCAGTAATTCAAATAGGTGATGAAATATTGAGTGACTGAAAGTATTTAATGAAAACCAATAAAACACAAGGGGGGGGGGGGGGTGGCGGAATGAATCAACTTGTGGGGATACAGGAGGGGAGGGGTGTGATAATGAACAGAAACTTCCAACATTCATTAACCTACCACCCTGAAACATAGCTTGTCTTAGATCCATTTTTAGTTTACTCTTTTTGCCCCAGCTTAGTTTCCGCCTCCTCATCGTTGGAGACGCAACAGGTGAGTTAGGAAGAGGAAGGTCTGAATGAAGCATGAAAATTTATGTAAAAGAAGAGAAAACACAATACCAGTAGTTAGTTAGACACATTTCAAAAGCAGTTAAAACAGCATGCGCTCAGTTATATTGCTTTTCATGACGATCAAGCAATACAAGATGTAATTGAAGATTTAAAGGGAAAATAAATGAATGCCAATGAAGGAAGCACGCATTAGAAAGGCAGGCCAAGAACCTACAATAGAGACAATACACAGTTAATCAAGTAATGCTGAATGATGTCAACCTGATTAATGCAATCAGTTGCCATGAATATCCTATAATATTAACGTTTATAAACTTAGAAGATGATGTAAACAAATGATATCAATTACAAATAGATGTCATGATTGAAATGAGAATATGAAATTGTTAAAATTTGTTTTCAAATGGTTCAATTTATCAATACAGAATCTATACTTATGTTAAAAACCATTTGAAAACAAAGCCACAAATGTGTGTACTACTATAACTAAATGAAGATGTTCTGAAATAAAACACAACTTTTTATTACTTGCTTTCATCAACAAACATTAGCAGGTTGATTGTAATAGATTTTAGCTTTTGAAGCACTGCACTGCATTTTGGGAAAATGTGCACATTTAAGCTCTACAATTACTATAGTAATCTGCATCTTAACACCTGTAACGCAATGTATTACGACGTTATTTGGATATCATGGCCACCTGTCTGCAATGGGATATGCATTACATAACAAATGCCCACAAGTTTTTGGGGCAATTACTACCTATTTGCAAGTGTTTTACTCATTACACGTATTAGGATGTACAGGAACCAAAAAGAAAAAAAAAAGGCAATTTGCTTGTGTTGTATCATCAGTTGATCACTGCCAATAGACAACCTGGACAAATTAACAAACTGCACGAAAATGCACACAAAAATCAACAAAGTAATACATATAAACAAATTTGAAAATGTTAAATATAAGCCATGCAAATGTGCTAGAAAAAAGGGGAAAAAGTGCATGCATTTGGGGTAAGGGAATTTGCACCCCTGGTGTAGCATGCATCTACAGTACCTACCAAATACATACCATATTCTTTATTATATGATTTACTGTTGGAGCGTGGACGGCCTAAGGTTACCAGTCCACTTATTGAGCTTTTGCGACCAAAACTAAACGAGCTTCTACGGTTGGAGTCAGGGTTACTTGAGGGAGGGGATCGTCTGTTACCATTTGGTATCACCAACTCTGAGGGGTACTCTGCAAGTTGTTCATGTAATTACTCATTAAAAATCATTTAGTAACTTTTAAGAAAATGTATCCCATTGCTTACATCAAGTAATGATTTATATACTTATATGTATTTATATATTTATATATTTATATTGGTCATCATATAAAATAAAATGTTAATGGCAAATTTATAGATTTAAATTAAGCTTGTTATGAACCAGGTTTCTAAGATGATTTTTCTGACCATAAAGATTTTGATTTAATCAAGAAATACTAATAGATCATTAGAAATTTATTGCATTTATTTATTGTTCTAATTTTATAGATTCTCATTTATTTTTTGGCCTAATTATTTCCCTTGCTTTCTGAATCTGGTTTAAAATTGTCTGAAAAAAACATAAATATGTATTTCTGTGAGAAAAACATGGTGCAAAATGGGATTATTTGAATGATGAGGCCATTGATTGTGAATGGTATAGCCAAAAAGGAAATGCAAATATATGGTGCATTGTGTTATATCAAATCCACATCAAACAGGAGTGAGCAATAAAGGCATTGCGAATGACTAAAGTTATATGCGAGTATACAGGAATTTATCAATGGAAAACAAAAGCTACAATAGAAATACAGCTACAATGGGCAATGAGGTATATAGGGCATAATAATAATAATAATAATAATAATAATAATAATTTAGGATATGAAATGAGGGAACTAAAGAAATGATAAATATACTATGTTTTTACTAAATCTCATGTTCATTAAAAGTATACTAACATTAAATCTTATAACTATGATATCCACTAATAGTAAATAAAATGAAAATTATTAATTGGATGATAACCTGATGGGAAAATCAAATGACACAAACACTATTCTGTTTAGAACCAAAATAGGATACAAATATAACACTAACAGGTGGTGCCTTGTTTGTTGACTAACAAATACATTTGAAACACAAGCTTTCGCTAGCACAAGCTAGCTTCTGTAGGTGATTCCACTCTTCTACTCCAATGTGCTAAACAAATCTGTATTATTATAAACTCTACATTCTACAATCATATTATATACTAGAGTTGTGAATAAATTGAAATAAACATTTAAGGAAATCCACATAAAGGTCTAAATTAGTAGAATTCAAATAATATTAGAATAATAATTGCATGTTATTTTCATGTTAGTTGGTAAAATCAGTCAAATTTCTACCTTAATGCAATAACCCCATTACAAAATATAGCAAATTGCATTCTACATCAAATCAAATGCTGTTGGCATGATGCACTGTGGGATTCCTTTATTCCAGCATGCCGTCCATAACCTGCAACCATTCTCATACCAACCTTCAACATTGCTCCCACATTTAACACAAATTTAATCAAAGTTTGTTTTCATTTACTGTTATTCTTGTTTTTTTTTCTTTCCAATTACTACACATTTATTTCATTTTATGAATAATAGTTAAGTAGTATATTGGCATTTTAAATACTTTTTAAAACAAATTATTTCCAATGCTTTTGTTGTTGACGCAATAAAGCTGATAGTGATAATAATGGGCATTTCTATTGCGATTTTCTTAGCAGTTGCAAAATAATTACAGATCTTCCAAAAAATAAATGAATATCTTGTAAGTTATATTTTATTTATTTTTGTAAAATTTTATTAGTAATTATTTTAAAAATAAATTAGTGACCTTCTGCAGCTCATCCCAGAAAATTGTGTGGACATTTTGGTACATCATTAACTTACCAATTTCTTTAAACATCTTGTCGTCTGGTACTGTTACGGAGCATAACCGATTTAGGGCAATTGCGCCAAGTTTATGCTGAAGGTCCACACTCTTGTAGATATCTATGGAATGGCTTGTGAGAATGAAGTAGCGCTTCTTACGCGTGATACCAGGACGGGAGATTGTTCCTGTGTTCTCTTTGGTCAACCATCCACTCATGAGGATTTCTTCCTTGCTGTATGTCCTCTGACCCTTATGGTATTGTGTGAGGGCTAGATAGTAATTAAACACAGATAAAAATGATTTTTTAATAAACTGATTATTTTTTACTATAGTGGAAAATATCATGTAGCAAAATAGAAAGTTAAATAAATACAGTGTGCGTCTGTTTTTAACACACATGATCTTAAAAAATACACGAGTAGGGCTCACATACCTTTCAACCACCCATTCATATCCTCTGGTGATTCGGCCGACATATTGAACACTCTCTCAGCTGTGATGATTGCAAATGCATTCGGTTTAGTTGGAAGATTTACGGGTACAACAGAGTCGATAACCGCCACGTCGAGGGTGCCAATGGCGTTCTTTGGGTTTGCATCCTCATCTTGCATCTGCTTCAGTTCGTATTCATTTGCATTTTTCACTCGCATCAGAATACTGAACCATTCACTAAAAACAGAATGTTTTTATGAGTGTTTTTGATGTTTGAAAGTGATATCAAATTGGCCCAATCTGTTAAGAATATTATCCTCACTTGCTTTCTCCATATAATACTGTATATCCACATTACAAACATTTCCCAGCTATTTCTACTAATCAGTGAGCAGTAATAAAAATTGAATAATCATATCAAGATTAATGAATATTTGTAAGATTTAAGTAGAAACTAACTTACCTCAAATCATCAGCATTGTCTGCAACTATGTGATAAGTCCTCTTCTCAGTGATAATGTCTAAGGAACTCTCTCTGCCAAAACTACTATCAACGATATCCCTAGACATGGTAAAGCAGGTAAACATGTTAACGCTCATAAAAAAGTGAGGGAGTACATTTAACTCCTTAGCAAATCATGTACAATTTATTTTGTACAACATTTTGTGAAGAAACATCTAAATATTCCAACCGACACAATATATCGTCAGGGACATTTAAATATTCTATGACACAACTGTCCCTAATTCAGACCACACAGACCCAACGTGACAATAAATTGTGTTGCTCTGTGCCGTAGTCAACTTAAGCATCTCTGTACATATTAGATTCATGGTACCTTACCATGCAATAAATGATAAAATTTTGAGCATCTTTGCACACAGATAGCCACAAACACAGATTAAGATTATTATCCAGAAACTGGAACACACATTAATGCCATGGTGAAGACACAAATCAGGCAAATCAAGTATAGTATCAGTCATTTAACTTACTTTGTCTGTTTGATATTAATGATCCCTTTACAGAGTGCCCCATCACTATCTGATTCATAGTAAGCCAGTTCAATTCCTTTTAATACAAAGAATCTTTTCCTCCAATTTCGCCTATGAAAAAGCAAGTATACAAAATTAAATGTCTTAAAACTTCAAAATTTAAGAACTGATCACTACCTAATGTAAGGTTCTAAGCAAGAGCTGTATCATTCTACACATTCATTCATTTTACAAAGAATTTATTTTTTTCTAATTTGAATTTTTTTTGAAAGCAAAAAACTTAGCAAAAGACAAGTTATTCTGTAAGAAGTATTACCTTGATAGCGTGCTGGTTCCACCTCCTTTCTTAAGCAGCCATCCTGATTTGAGTGCCTCCTGCTTTGCTCGGAACCACATCAATGTCTCATCCCGTAAAACACAGTAACGCTTTTTCCATGTATTAACCATTCCCCCTGGGAAGAGATAGAAAATTAGATTACTCATTCTCATTTTTTTCCCCTGTAAAGTAATAAGAACTTTATTTCAATATAATAGTACAATACTACAATAATAAACTTCATTCATTCAGCAACTATAGCAACATACCACACTTCATGTTCAGATATCCTTCCCAATACTGCAGGTCATCTGATTTCCGGGAAACACTGTCATCATCTGGATCTTCATCTTGGTATTCCGATTCCTGGTCTGCTTCCTCAAACTATCAGGATCAAAATCAATTACATTTGTTAATACTGTCACTTACCTTAATTAAGAAATTAAAGAAATATTATCAAACAAAAATTAATATCAATAATCTCACTTTATACCAAAACTAAAAATAGGTTTTATATTTCATTAAATTTAATATTAATAAACATGAATGAACTTTACTAGGCTTACTGCAATAAAGTTTATAATTATTATCAAAATTATTTTCAAAAATGATGTGCAGGTAGTTCAATGGATGCACTATCAAATGATAGTAAATAAATGAAAGTTAAACATTTATTTGGAAAGTAAAACTTTAGTTATTTTGACAAACTGTTTTTAATTAATTAATTTTTCCATAAGTAGACTGTGTATATTCTTGCAAACTAATTCATTGTAATTTAATTTGCAATAAGTAGCTTCATCATTACCAAAAAAATATTTATGGAATTGCTATACATATATGGATTAATCACAAACCTGTTTAACAGGTTGAATATAATACCTGTTAAAAAGGTTATACACAGCTGTTATAAACAGGTTATATTACAATACAGATTATATATAAACTTGTTATGATATATACACTTTATGTTATAACTCTCATATAAAACTGTTTTACACAGTTGTTATAAAAATGTTTTACATACAACTGTTATATTATTATACATGGTATATAAATCTGTTACAAAGATGTGATAAAATAGTTAAAAGTATATAGCTTTTATAAACAGTTTTTACATAAAACTGTCTAACATTACATAGTACTGTCATATTATGTATATGATTCATACACAACTGTTTAATGAAATATTATTAACAGGTGTGAACTGTTACATTAAGAACCATTTCAATATACAACTGCTTTGAGCAGTTATTACATACACCGGTTATAAATGGTTTACACTTTATATAATGGCAATAATTACTTGAGCTACTCATTACAAAATCCTCAATAGATTGGTGATATTCTACAATAAATATGCTGTAAATAAGTTGTTATGTTAAAAACAGACAGACCAACATGTGATTTATAATATATATATCTATATATATACATATAATGTATTATATTGCAGTTGTATAGCAAGCAAGACATGCTAAAAGGGCCTGTTAGCCATCAGTATCAAGCATCATTGAGCTAAGCAGCCCTTCTCAGTCACTGCTCTATGCCTTCATACTACCAGAAGAATCAAATGGCTGGGTAAAAAGTATTATAGGTTTACACAAAGGAGTAAGTTTACACTATCATTACATGGCAGACATTACATCAATTGAGACAAGTATTTTATGAAATATTGTGTTATGCCACGCCCTTCACAAAGCATCAACAATTTGGTTATCCATCAGTCAACTCCCAGAATGAATTAGGAATTAAAAACACATTATTAGGAATGAAAACACAAACCGAGTTAAGAATACTGATGTTAATGATTGTCAAAAGGATTATGAATGATTTTAAACTATGAATGCATTTCAATCATCTAGATCTAAAGATCATTTAATATAGACATTATGTAAGTGCAAAGTAAATGTTGGCAAAGCATACTACAGTATGTAAAAGAGAAGATGGGAAGATCTATAGTAATGGTTTCCAAAACACATATACAAACATTGACAGTTGATTCCTACAAGAGGAACTCTACAGGAGTGACAGCATGTAAGGAAGGTTAGACGCTATCTGAACATTAAAAATAAGTAAACACAAACATCAGAGAAAACACTACAATTTCAAAAATGATGCGGCTACATTAAGGGTAAGACTCAATGCAAAAAGAATTGGTTACAAAGATAATGGTAATAATATTTTCAATAGATGTTTAATCGGAAACTGATCCTACTAAAGTCTATACTACGCATTTCGTAAGCATAGGGAATACAGTAACTTATAATTCAATTCTGATTAATAATCACTAATCAAAACATTCAAATGGTAAAGAAGTTAAGTAAGTTGTCTCAAGACAAAAACAGTAGATTGCGAATGAGTGGAGGTTGTGGTCTTGGTATCCTTACCATTTCACCATAATAATTGTCTAAATTTAGGTCAGTATGAGAGTTCAGCTGGAAGTAAATGAATGAAATGTCACAAGAATGAATGCAATTATAGGATGAGTTGGTGTCAACTAAATCTAACTACAATAATAATGATATTATTAGAGAAAAAATCAATAGCAATCAAACATTAACTATAATAATAATAATAACGATAACAATAATAATAAATAATAACGATAACAATAATAATAAATAATAACAATATTAATAATAAAATAATAATCACATTCATAATTTACAAGTAGATATAGTAAAACACTGAAAGACTTGATACTACCCATGGTCATAAGACACCAGGCATGGCATTCCCCTAGAGGACTTGACATTACCTTTTTGATATTAATCTAGGCTTAACAACCCTGAGGACATGACACTGCCTATGGTCCAAATAAACCTAGTCTAACACTCCTCTAGATGTCACAACATTCTCAATGGTCCTAATAAACTTGGCCAAACACTCCCCTAGATGTCACAACATTCTCCATGGTCCTAATAAACCTGCCCTAACACTTCCTGCAGGACATGGCATCATCCATGGTCCTAATAAACCTGGCCAAACACTCCCACTGAGGACATGACACTGCCCATTGTCCTAATAAACCTGGCCTAACACTCTCCTAGATGTCACAACACTGTCCATGGTTCTAATAAACTTTGCCAAATACTTCCCTACATGACATTGTACTCTCCATGGTGCTAATAAACCTAGCCTCCCCAGCAGGACATTGCACTGTCCTAATAAATCTGGTCTAATAGTCCCCCAGAAGTCATGGAACTGCTCATGGTGTTAGTAAACTTGCCTTAATACACCCCTAGAAGACATGACAATGCCTATTGTGGTCTGAGACTCTTTTTGAGGACCTTGGTAATTAACCAGGCATCACATTTTTTATTGGTTCAATGGAGCACCATCAGTAACAGAAGTGGGAATGCGTTTGAGGGCAGAGTGGATGCAAGGTGTACATATCAGGGGTGTAACCTTGTGGAGATTGGGCTGAGGGAGGTAGTAGTTGGTTCTTTCAAATGTTCTATAGTAAATTTAATCCTGTAAATATACTTAATAGCATAGTGCATGGTAGTTCCTAAATCTACTTCTACAAAAGTGATATTAGATTCTGTACAATATACAAGATAGGTGTTTAGATCTAAGGCGTAAAACTGAATAAGGAATAGTTATTAATAATTTCTATTAAGTGAGCAAGTAGGAATTTTTAGATTAATGCATAATTACAGCATATTTATGTTTTTGAACACATTTGTGCAATTGTATTTATTTTTTTATTTATAAAGTTAAGATCAACCTATACTGGTATATATACTTTTGGGTGTCTAAATATGTATCAAACATCCCATTGCTAGTATTGAATAATTAATTTAATAAATATATTTATAGAAAAATGGAAATTTCTCTCTGAAGACATTATTGAAGTAACAATACATAAATTATAACAGAATTGACTAAAAAATAGATGACTATCAGATGACTATCAGTACTTCACAAATGAAACTTCTAAATAATCTTGTACCTTTTAAATTTTTGTTTGTGACTTCCTTACAGACTTACAGTATATACGTACACAGTAACTTCAGAAACTGAATCACACACACAGTACAAAAACAGAACACTTGACATATACATTATTTAGGTCATACTCATGCTCAAATTTCACTCATTTTTTGAATTGAGGTCATACTTATGTTTAATATCTGAGTAGACGTGTACTTGTATACTTCTGAAGTTCATTGGTACCTGGTAAGTGATTCATTAGACTTCGGGTTTAAGTTATATTGTGATTTTGTGTTTTGGGATTTGTTTATATAGCAATTACATTTACATTACTGTTGTTGAATAGTTACTAATTGAAGTTTTTATTTTCTGACATAGGAAGGAAGGGGAGAGGGAGGAAGATTTTTTTAGTAAAATAAATTAAATCATCAATATGGGACAATGTTTTATTATTTGACTACACAACTAATTATTAAAGAAAATAATTAATAGTGTAAATAATATAATTGATTCAAAAAAGATATGCATTCACCATAATGTTTAACTATTGGATGGGTCACTGTGATTTCAAGGTCATAGGGATAAAAGAAACAATTAAACAAGCACTCATTTCCTGATGAAACTCATCTTGTGGTTCAAGGACCTGCATGTGTACTACTACTACTACTACTAATACACATGCTTAACAACCACTAGGGACTCGCTTATTTTTGGAACAAAACATTGGGCTTCAGCTGAAAATAAACTTTGGGATTTGAAACCGATTTGTCTACTCAATTCAAACGCAATATGAAACCACTGAGCATGAGTATAAGTAAATGAAAAATGGAAGAAGAATTGAATTAGAGTTGAGTAGCAAAGCAGATGAGTACCTGTGCAATACTATCATCAAAGTGGTTCATAACCTGTTGCATGGCGTATGCCAATTCCTCCTCTCGTCGACGCACTTCCTCTTCCAAACGTTTCTCTTCTGCAAGGCGTGCAGCTTCTTCTTGTTCTCGCAAACGCTGTTCTTCCTCTCGACGAATCCTGTTAGAAAGTTAGCAAGAAAAATTCAAATATATGCAAATGTAGATTGATTAAGTACAACAAAAAAATTGACGGTTATGGTTATTGTAGAGGTGATGAGGATGATGGTGATAATAAGATGATGATGATAATTATATTCAAGGGGCCAACAAGGATGAAATAATAATGATGATGTTAATAATAATGATGATATATAGCCCTCTTCTTTTTTTGTTTCATATAAAAAGCACCAAAAATATTTAAGAAATAATAATTTTTTTTTATGATTCCCTTAGATAAAACTTAATTTAATTAAAGTATATAAAAATATTAATATTAAACTTATTAATATTATATATATATTCCAAATAAAAAAATAATGCACAACCATCATTAAAAAAAAAACAACAAAAAGGGTATGAAGAACATAGCAACATGAGAGAAGAATAAATACAACTGTAGCATGCAGACAGGAAGTGATTACACTTGCACAGGCGATTCCCAGCAGACAAATACACAAGACTGGCTGCAATATTTAATCATTTTCATCATGGGGATTGAATTTAAGGAAAAATACTGATTTACAATGTCAACATACAGGCATTGGTGAGGCTTTTATCATGAAGATAGAATTGAAGGTGGAGGCTTCCTCAGTTGTATTGTTCACATATTTAAATTTATATTCTTACTGCTTTGCCTAACATATCTATATCTATTTTATTGAGTGACACTTGTTTGTGTGAATAATCAGCTCTGCTATACCACCCTTTTGACTTTTTATTTTATATAAATAAATAAATTACTTATGTACAATGTCAAAATAATATTTCTAATGTATATGAAAAAGAAAGATAAATAATTTTAAAAATGCCCGACTATTTTACTGATAGTGATAATTCTTCATCATAAAAGTAGTATTTTATGAAAACTGCTGTCCTTGGCAAGGCATCATAAGTATACTGAACATAGAGAACTAAGGAAAGAATATATGAATATTCATAACTTGGGAATTCATTATGAGGACATTACAAAGCTAAAATCATTAATAATATGTCAGGTTTATATAGGACATATGGCAAGGTACTACTGTATGTGCTTCACATATTTCATTAAATTAAACAATAGAACACACAAGTAGTGGCCAGGAAGCATGCTGTTATGTTCTCAAAAGAGTATTATTAATATCAAGAACCATTCAAACATACAATATAACCATAGGAGGACCAGACTGCTAGTATATTGCTGCACACAAAAATTTAGGACTAGAAATCTGTCTGTGAATTTTGAAAATGACAGCTGTATACACAATACTTTGATTTATTACCGGCAGGACTATGACAAATTTTAGCATGATACTTTTTCAAAGTAAGAAGCAATAGCGTGGGAGGGTTCACATAGAAACGTTGGCATCAAAGCGTTAGCCTAAGATTTTCCGCAGCAGGTCATCTTGGTTGATTTATTTTTAAAATCAGGACATTTATGGTTTTCAAAAATTAGAAAGGTCCAATTGGCAAGTAATGTATACAATCATATTACCCACCTTAATTCTTCTTCTAGCTTCAGTCTCTCATCTTCAGCCTATGGAAATGAACATATTGATTCAGAAATTGAAATAACTTTTTCACAAAACGAAATCCAAATAATTATAAGCCCAAGAAAGCTTTCTTTGCTTCAATCATGGAGAAAAAATATAAGATGTTGTAAATTCCTGTCACTTCATTGATACTGTTGTAAAACATTGTAAACATTATCACCTTTTTTCTTGCTTTTTCCTCTTCAAGTCGTTTAGCAGCTTCAATTGCTTTTGCTTTCTCTAAAACTCGTTGGCGTTCTTCTTCTGCTCTTTTCTTTTCAGCTTCTTCTTCTTCTGCTTTAATGCGAGCTTCTTCCTCAAGCTGCAAGCAGTAAAGTAATTTCAGTTTAGATGGATGTCAACAAAGCTATAAGTACTAATGCCAGGATGAGTATGGACCAAGTTTAGACCAAGACCCAACACCATACTGAGTATGTACTACTAGATGTGATGTAAAAAACACACCAATGACACCAAGGTCATTTTTAGGGATCAACTGTAATTATACATGGATAAGATAGTATGAGGAGCGACTCATGAAGAATGTGGTGCACACTACTGATGGTTTATACTGTATACTGATATATATGACAAAAATAAAATTCATTATCATAAATATTAAAATTCTTTCGTTCATTCATTCTTTAAATTTTGCAAATGTATTCAAATAATGGTTAAGTACAGGAGACAGAAAATTGCTAATACAAAGTAGGTCATAAGGTTACATATTAAGGGGCAAAGTATCAGGAGTAAAACATGTTGAATCTAATAAAACATTCCCTAACTGAAAATGATGAATGTAAAGGCTGTGTAAAGAGTACAGGCTGTCTAAGGACTACTATCTTTGACATACACTACTGAAAGAAAGCATGTACCTGTATCGCATTTGTCAACAATTGTTCAAGATTACTTAGCCAAAAATATTGTTATTGAAAGATTTTGTAACATTTCTGAGTAAGTTCAAATTAAATTGCATTTGTAAATCAATATCGTAGTGATTTTTTCATGAGTTCAAGTAGAAATTTAGAAAATTTTGTTTCAGTGGCTCTTTACAATTAATCTAAAATTTTTTTTTTTTTAATCCTCTTTTTACTCTCAGGTACCATAAACATATTCTTTTATAAAAAAAATCCTTTAAAGCATTCAGTGCATTTTGGTAAACCTATAGCATTATCATCAATGATTTCATATTATAAATTTAATACAATTTATTTATCAATAATAAATGAAAACACTTATAATCACATGAAATTTAACAATATACATAACATTTTATAATCATAACACTTTAACAATAACAGTCATGTTTAAACAAACTTTTTAAAACATATTTTTTGGTATTTGGTTGTAATGTTTACTTTATATGTTATATGAGGTTGGACTTGGAGGTTAAAGAAAACAGAATAAAGGTAAATTAATTAACTGGTTGTAATGTTGTGATGACTTACTTTAGCTTGTAGCTCCTCTAACTCTCTCAACTTGGCTTCAGCCTTTAATCTCTCCAATTCCCTGCCGGGGAAAAAATATCCATACTCAGTCTCAAAAATAACAGTTTTCTTCACCTTCAAGATACTACGTCTTACCTTCATCTTAATCACATAAAGATAACTAAAAATTAATTAGGAATAAAGGTTGGCAATATATCATAACTAAAAATACCTAAAATCATTCAGAAATACTTCATATTTTTAGGATATCATGAGATGATGATGGGGCAAGGTTGGTATTTTCCATGTCTCGTCATGTTTCACTTTTAAGTTTTAGATTCAACATGACTTGTTATTTCCTGTTGAGAATTTCTGTGAGCTCCATGCAATAACATTTAAAAATCATTTTAGAATTTACAAATCAGGATTGAAACTGAAAATAAAATATTAATTATTCTGACAGAAAGAGCACCACTAATATCATTATCAGTATTGTTATGTGATTTTAGAAGACAACCACACTGGAAATAAGTGCCTTGAGTAATTTTATGTGCTATGTTAGAAATGATTTACTCTGTGTTATTTTATTTCTTGAATATAATTTTTACTGAATATATTTAATTTATCAAAAGGAAATGACACCCTAATTGGTTCTAAAATCCATACCATTTTCATTTTTTATCCCAGAGTTTTAATTCAAAATTAAATTCAAAAATAATTAGCATAAGCTACAGAAATTAATTTATTTATCTTTTATACAATTGAATCAAACTTTGCACTGTGAAATGGCACAACATATTTTCTTACATTCAGATGTTTTCTGTTTGTTTTTAGTTTTCAACTAAAAAAAAAAACTTGAAACAAGCAAAAAGAAAATAAAAGTAAATTAAGTACATCAATGTTTTGAGAAACATGCTCACATATTTAAATAAAAGAAAATTATATGAAAAAACATTAAGTTGGATCAAACAAAAGTATAGCAAACATTAAACACAGCAAGCAACAAAAATACATTGCCATCTATTATTCTATTACAATTTGGAAAACATGAAACATCACAGAACGAAAAATGCATGTAATATGTGTGCTTATAAATTGCGTACCAAGTGATACATGCATGCTTTCATTATCAAGGTAAAAATGAACTTAACATCAATAATAAATGTAATAATAATATAAATAATAATAACCACAATAATGATAATAGTTCAAAGGTTCAATAAATATTTTCCCCATCCTCCAAATATTTTCTCTGTCCCATGATTGTACACACACACACAAATTATTCAGATAAATATCAAAACATTTCAATGTTTCTTGCATCCATATTTATGATGTTGGTCAAGGAAACTGATGGACGATATCAAGTAGAGTTTTAGTTTTGTTTAAAGAAAATGAAATCATTTAAGTATTGAAGAGTTTCCTTTCTTGACATTATCTTAAGTTTAGTTGGAAAAAGCAAAAAGATTCTGTCAAAGTTGAAGATTGCCTTATCCTGAAGGAAAGATCCGGCTGGAAGTATTGCTAACATTGTAATAGTGTAGGAGTGGTCAACTTAATTACTTCCTTATCTGCCAGGAATATTCTACGACTGCATCATAGTCACATGTTTTATGCAAGTTTTATCATGCTCAGTTTCATTTCATGTTACAAAAACAATAAAACAAAGAAAAACTGGGATAAACATAGGACATCCCTCAAATGATTGATACTCAAGTATTACATGGTTTGGTAGGCATAATACTATAGAGGCTTCTATGATCATAAACTGCTAGCCCCTTGGCTCTGACCCCATGTTGGACTTGTTGAACCCTTGCCAGCAATCTTTGGTTGTCTCAGATTATTTAATATAAGTCATATGACTTAATGAATCCAGCTTTACAGTACAGGCATTGACTCAGACTCTCGCTTATACTGTAAGATCATAAGATATATAGATATGGACTATAAATCACTGCTTCTTAAGAACCAAGTTAAGAATGAGTAACAAACTCTGGCTTAAAAAACATTATCTATCTTTTGAGCACAAAACTCTTACAACATTTTAAACCTTACTTGTTCATCTTCTGAAATTCCTAATAAATTAATGTTCTTTTTTGTAATATTAAATATTTTTAGCAAAACATTTGTACTATTATGTGATCAATAATGAAGATATTAAGAGAAAAAAAAAACAATATAGAGTAGGGCCTACACTTATCAATTATATAGTTTAACTGATATTAATATTAAGAAATTATGGAATAAAACTATTGAAGTTTAGTTTTGCACTGTATCTATCTACTGTACAAATATCTCATACCATATCTATCAGTATAAATATTTGGACTTTCAACAATTTTATAAATGTTGAAAATGTAATAATGAATAGGTTTAATTTAAATTTGGTATTTATCCATGCTAAATTAAAGAGTTCTATTAAATTTTGATTTCACTGTTCATTTACACATAAAAAAAAAAATCACGATTTTTTTTTACAAATTAATAGACTTTTATACAATTTAAAATTAAAAAAATTATCTGAAATTGTGAATATATAATAATTATTTATTTACATTCAAATTCAATTAACGTGTCATTGAAAAAGGAATAATTCTAACTCAACAAACTGACTGATTTAATGGCAGACCTGTCACTATTAATTGAAGTATTGCTATGCATCGCACACTTCAAACTGTCAATGCAAATCTCAAGCATTTTAATCTTTTTTTCAGAAACCTCTTGACCTTGTCAACAAAAAAAATCATTATTTTCTTTAAAAATGTGTCAACTTTGCCAACAATATTATTTAAAATCTTTAAAGGACCGGAAGGTAAATTAGATAAAAAAGCCACATACAGTATATATGGAAAAGAGTAAAACATTTAAAACAATGGATGAAGAGTTTGAAAAAGGAAGACTATTTTCAGATGTGTCCTTATTGTCGAATAGTACACATTTCCTAGGTTAACCAGTACAAATGGATAAAGAGTTTGAAAAAGGAAGACTATTTGTAGACATGTTCTTATTGTTGAATAGCAGACATGTTTCCTAGGTTAACCAATATAAATTGATCCTAAGATCACCTTTCCAGACTGTTCGTTTCCTATTTCACGACACCCACAAATACAGACCCATTATGAGAGCTTCAACATATGAAAACATGAATGATGCAAGTAAATTGCAGTATATTTGGCTACCAAGGGAGCAGTAGACCGAAATATTTGAATACTGTACAAGAAGAGAAGTAGACTATGATAATGTCTCTAGGGGGCAGCAGATAATGGAAATCTAGGTGATGATGGTATTATTATATTTTACAGGTCTCTCTCTAATTAAAGACCACTTTTGGGACCGGGGTTTCCATGGTCTTTAGCGATTGGTGCATCGGTTGTGGCTTGGACTCCCAAATCGCTTGTGTCCTTGGGCAAGGCACTTTATCTACAACGGTTGCCTCTCTCCACCCAGGAGTACAAGTGGGTACCTTGTAGGTTTGAACACAACTGTGCTGATTACTAGGTGCAATATTATGGAATTCTCCCCAGGGAGCTGAGTATGTGTTCCATATGTGTTTGATCCAATGACCGGGGTAGTAATGTGAAGCGCTTAGTGGCATTGTGCATGAAGCGCTATATAAGAACGACATATTATTATTATTATTATTATAACAAAGATAAAAGAAATTTTTTAATTTGGGAATAGTGGTCTTTAATTGGAGGTGGTCCTTTATTGAAGGGGTCTTTCATTGGAGGGAGACCTGTATTTGCATTTCAAGAACATTATGTGAGGGAGTTATTTACCTGTCTGTCTATTAAGAAAACACAAGAACTCTTGGCATCTGACTAAAGCTGAACTGAACTAATTTTTATAATTGGTATGTATGCCTTATGACACATCAGTTGACCACAGACATATCTTTAATTATTTTTATTTAGTTATTTGTATAGCGCCTCTACAGATACGAATCGCTTTTGTAATCATCGCAGGAGAGGCAACCCCACCAGGTACCCATTTTACACTACTGGGTGGAGAGAAGCAATACAGATAAAGTGCCTTGCTCAGGGACACAAGCGAACTGCACAGCAAGGGATTGAAACCCCAAGCTCAAGGCTGAGTTAAACCAAACCGTTCCTGCTACGTCAAACCATGGATTGGATTGGATTTATTCGGTGTAAACACCAAGGGTAGCCCAAGAAAGTCTAGAAGAAGACTTATTTCCAGTGGGGTCCTTCTGGAGACAATCCGCAACTTTTTTCCGAAGAGTGTACTGCATTCTTTAATGTGCACATGGGCCATAATGCACACAGGACCAACGGCTTGAAAGACGGTGCTCTATTGTAACTTGTATTTCAGCCCTCTAGCGGAAACACAAGGAGAGGCAACGATGGGAATTGAACCGGGGACCTTGAGATCTCCACAGTTCAGTGCACACACACCAGATTAGCCAACTGAGCTAAGCTGCTCTCACTTCTACAAAAAAAGTCCATCCATCCATTACTAAGAATTACTCAAGTACCCAAGTGGACACCAGCATCTTAAAAATATAGGTTATAAAAAAAATAGCAGAGTATGGTACGATAAAATATTAATCAAATTAAACTACTTACAGAGGTATTAATATATCAGTAAGTTACAATATTAAGATGTAGATTAGTAATTTTAGAGATAAATCAAACAGAATCATTTCCTCCAAAAATTACTAATAAATTCTTAAACAAGTTTTTAATTCCACCAAAAACCTTGAAATGACAGCTGCAACTAAATTTAATTTTTAAAACTAAAACAAAACCTTTTAGTTTACAGCAATACAAATTTCCTCCTTGTATATAATAAAACATGAATTGCACTTAAGTAAATAGTTGCAATATGTTGATGATTAAATCTTATCATTTGTTCACATATATCATACTTTTCTCTCGTTTTAAATACTTGAATTTAATGAGTGCATATTTGCCGATTTCTTTGAGAGATGGTTGTTGATGATTGGCAAAAATCTGAAATTGTTTTGCTTTATAATTTCTTCACCAGCCAAATGCAAAACGTTCCTTGTATATCAGTGGTTCATATTATTAATTATTTCAATTTATTTATTGTATTATATATATTTATATAAATTTATATGTATACAATTACATATATTTTATGTATTATGAAATTCTGTACTCAGACTAACAAATCTGGTAGGGATGGAATATGTTGGAGGCAACCAGGATGTTTTTGTGCTTAAAAAAGAAGAAATTTACTAATAATTAAGAATAATTTTAAGAATGTGCAAATTGAGAAGAAAATTGTGCAACTAAAACAGTGTTTTTTCAAATATTTTACTTTCATTTATAAATCATGCTGTAAATCTACAATTTTTGGTACACCGTATAAATATATAAAATTAGGTTTTTATGGAGAGTTTTATTTAACATTTTATTTTAATTTCAATCATTTGTGTACAAATACACATTATCATATTTGTATATAATTATTAGAGATGTAACATAATTCAATATTCCACATGCAAATGGCACTTAACCTTGAAAATGAACATGAATGGCAAAGATTACACCTGCGTTCCTCAATAAAACATGTGCAGGTCCTTTAAACTCATTTCCTACAAAAATATTGACCTAATATCATATATTACATTTAATCACATAATCATATGCAGATGCAAACATACAAAATAATTTGTCCCTCAAGAAATGCAAGATGTAGTTTGTAACTCATAAATGCTCCAAAGGGCAAGATTACACAGGGTGGGCCTATGTAGCAAAAAGGCAAGACTACATATAGCGTACTGACAGTCGTAGGCACACTGTCGTTTGCCTTTTCTGATTGCTGGGCATAAGTATGGTAGCAAAGAAGCGTATCATTTAAACGTATACTACCCTGTCACAAAAACCACAAAATTGCGTTTGGTATGATAATGGTTTGATAATGAGTTGATATTCCGTCTACTGCTTTTGCATTCTACAATGTACATTGTAAGAAGATCGTATTTGAGTTTATAACTACACAATAGATCGTGAAATATGAAAAAAGGCTGAAATTGAGAACGTTTCCTCCATGGCAGAGCTCTTGTGTCAACTTTATTAAACAGATTAAATTTGAAGGAATGAGTAAGTGAAGTATACTTCTTATTATGGACTTCTATTCTAAAAATGAAATTGACAATTTGTGCGGTCTAGACCAATGATTAAGTTATTTTTGAAATGTTAATAATGTAAGTTCTCATCGTAAGTCTCAATTAAGTAGGTCAGTTGAGACTGAATAATGAATGAAACATCTTGATTGGTCAAAGATAATTAGCAGATATCTAAACTCATCAACAAACATTGTCAATTAGTAAAGCAACTAATAAGTGTTATCTAGAAGACTGATTAGAATGCATTGTCATGGCAGTTTCCTTGCATTAAATAATTCATTTCTGATGAATGTTTTTATCTTAATCTTAAAAAGTATTAAAGAGCATTACATGCTTACAATCTTGAATTAAGTTTATTAACAATAAAAAAAAATAAAAAAAACCATTTCTCCAACTGCATATATTTATCTTTTAACTTAATAAATACATTGTAAAATTTTAAAAAATATTTTCAATATAAAGATGATTTAGGGATTATTGTTTTAAAAACTACACTATTAAAGTTCTCAATTATCTCTGGATTCTTGCTGTTTTTCTTGAGTATTAATATTGATGTTTCATATCCATTTAGGCAATAAAAATTTCAGGCAAATTCCAGAGTGTTAGATTGTTATGGGCATGCATACTATTTTAAACAAATAATACAGATTTTAGTCATAACACTCCAAAACAAAAAGCAGTCCACATGCATATAAATACACCCCAACCCAAATGCAGCTTATTTGAAAAAAAACAAACAAACAAACCTTTATGCCCCAGCATACCACTACCAGTATCACTACCATCAACACCACCAAATACCACTGCCATTACCATTTACACCACCACATAATATTATTACTACTACCATTACCAATACTACCACATACCACAATCACCACCTCTAACATTATCAATACAATTACCAACACTAATTACATGCTACTAACATCACCAATACCACAATATCACCACACGTTACTACCACCACCACCACACTACAAATACCACTGCCACCAGCAAACTAAAGTAGCAATGCTTTTTATTTTTTCCGCCTTTAATGACTATAAACTACACAGATCAGCGACTTTCTGCCACAAGGTTTGTGTAATGTGAGAGTACACCCACTTGGCAACATGCTAGATGCAAGATGCTGACTTTGTACCTGTCCCAGTAGTAGGAATTAAGAGATGATTTACAGATGATGCTTAATAACACACCATGGATAGATATAGATTGATAGTACATAGACTGAGAGACAGACAGGTTGGTAAGATGTAGATAATAGATAGTGAGGTTGATAGAGGTAGATAGATGGAAATATAAATTTATATTATTGATATGTATAGATAGATCTATAGTCGTTAGTTTATGTAAATACTCACCGTAGAATCCTACGACCGAAGAGTTAGGCATATTAGAGGCGATGGAATGGAAGGAGCTGTGTTAGTGGCCACCGAAGTTCAGACATGACTATTGTATGATTGATGTCAGATGCTACTAACATCATGTGTGCTACATACATGGTA
The DNA here is from genome assembly GCF_011630105.1 of Anneissia japonica. Taxonomy (NCBI): domain Eukaryota; kingdom Metazoa; phylum Echinodermata; class Crinoidea; order Comatulida; family Comatulidae; genus Anneissia; species Anneissia japonica. Next base: position 550,908 of record NW_022709610.1, on the reverse strand, counting down.
TTCAAATGACAACTAGAATTTATTATTTTCTCTTTTTCCTAAAATACGATGTTACTAGAGTTTACCCACCTACCCACCTACCAAGTGGTTCTTAAACTAAATTCTATAAGAAATGGAAGCATATTGTCTGGAATTTGATATTTACTTAAAACTAAGAAAATATAAAATACATAGAAACATATTAGTTTCCAATAAGTTGATTAAAAAAAGAGAGGTGACAGATTGACAAACCCTTAAAGTCAAGTTATTCTACTGGCAATGGTAGATTGATTTTGAAACATGTCTAAAATCCAAACATTATGCTTACACATTCCATTATCAAAATGTCCATGAGAGGTGCTGGGACAATGCGGATACATTCCCAGTCCTCAATCAAATACCACTATGTGGATAAGAGAAGGCAGATTCAGAAGGGGAGATGATGATATGAAAGAGAGCAAAGGAAATTTCAATGCAATGTGTGTTGCAGGATTTGTGAATCTGGGAAGTTTGTTCAAACATGAGTCCTATAAGATATATCCTATAGGATCCATGAGCCAATTAAACAACATTTAAAAACAATACAAAAATTAATTTGATACAGTACTAAAAAAATTGGATGTAACTTATTAACAACTTCACAGAAATAACACATCACTGGGATAACTGAGATTTCAATTTTGACTTCTTATTTTTTCTGACAAGAACAAAAATATTCCATGAAAACCCACCTTTGCTCTTCCTCAGCTCTTTTTCTTTCTTCTTCACGTTTTCTCTCCTCTTCCAGTCTGCGTTCCTCCATCATTACCTGGAAGAGTTGGCGAGCTTTGCGACCTCTTTCATACCTTTGTAGCGTAATGGTGGCATCTTTAAGGTTAAGGAATCGACGTCGTTGTCTGTGCATCTGTGATTCAAGGTAACAATCAAGTAAGTCACAGTATCCGCCTACGCTCTCTTCTATCAAAATCATGTTTATTCTATTTCACAGTAAAATGAAAGATTTTAAAACAAATTTAGACTTTGTGGTTGTTGACTCCCTAAATCCCAACCAAAGCCGCTATCCATCTGATCATCACAACCTCCTAGATAAATATGCTTGCTTACTTCAAGCCAAACGGCATAAACTACGAAACCATTTGAAAGTGTTACCGAAGCGATAGTTGTGTGGAAGTTATTTATATTAGCCGATTTCCTGACTATGTATGAAGTTTCAGAACATTGCCGCATCAACTAACTTGAGGCAAGTTGATTGGTCAATGACCTCCTTGGTGTTTTGTAATTGCCTGCAAGGGCTTCAAGCTTTTTAATAAAATAACATTATTAGTTAATAATTTGTAATACAATTATAACGGATAGCTATGAAGAAAGCCAAGAATAATAATTGTATTTGTTAGAGAATTTTTTTTGTTAGAATTTTAATGTTTTGAGACAAATAAATGAAATGAGAATTGAATTTTATGTATTTCATCAATAAAAAAAATGTATAAATCAATAAACGTATGTGAGATTAATACTACAGTAGCTTTGGTTGACTTTATTTATTCATTTAGGGCCAATGACCTACAAATACTGCACGGAAATAAACATGTAAGTAATTAACAAAAATAACTATTTTACCTAAAAATAGACGAGTGCTTCATTACTAGGAGACTGGCTTTTTATCGTACAATCAATATAAATAATAAGTTTATAAATTTTGAATATTTAAAATATTATGATCCTAAAAATTGTAAACCCTAAATAATTAACATGGTTCTATCTGATACAGTAATTTATAGTTTTAAAGTTTGTTTAAATGAGCAATGTTTGTGTGTAGAACTGACCTTGGCATAGCGTACCTGGTAAAACATAATGAGGCATAATCTAAACAAACTCAACTTCCTTAAAACGTCCCAATACACTCACTGATTGCATGAATCATTAAAAAAATGATAATTATCTCAATAATAAACTTAATTTGTCATCTTCCCTAACATGCTGACCACAATTGTTGTTAAACATCTCACTCTGTAATATGACAAGTTGGCATGAGTGTAGCCTGAATCTAGGAGAATGATGTGGCATGTGTGTAGGCCCTATCTAGGAGCATGATGTCACCAGATAAAATACATCTCTATGATGTCATCATGTGAACTTGAAACCAAATGAATACTTCAAATAGTAAAGAAATCAATACACTTTCTTATGTTTAATATAAATTATAGTAAAAATTATAGTAAAATATAATTATAGTATTCTGAAAATTGTTTTTGTACAAGTATAGCTCAGTGGCGCATCTAGGAAATTACAATAGAGGGGGGGCTTGGGGAAGGACTGTTGACAAATGGAGTCTACACTACCTCATCCCCACCATGGTTGGGGCTGAGGCAACAAAATTTATGATTATGGGACCTCTAGATGGCCGGAAATGGCACTATCAGACTTAAAATTTGAAAATAATTATTTTTTCTAAAATTGTTTACAATTTTGAAAAATTTAGGGGGCCTGGCCAGCTGGGCCCCCATTAAATCCGCCTCTCCAGCTAACTAGGTTCTATACAAGTAGAGCTAACCAGGTTATGTACAAGTGTAGCTAACTAGGTTATGCACAAGTATTTATTAGCTAACCGAGTTATAAACAAGCAGTGGCAGCGCCAGTGGGGGGCAGAGGGACTTAAGCCCCCCATCGGTCTGGTCATGGTCATGCCCCTTCCCCCTATCGGCCAAAAAAAATATGCCTAGTTTTCCCATCCCACCCATTTCCGGCCATCTAGAAGTCTCAATTTAAAAAAAAAAAAAAAATCTTGTTTTGGAAGGGGACACCCCTTCTAATACCCACCCCTGGCTCTGGCCTTCGGCCCTCAAATAACGCTGAGCGCTATAGTTATACCCATAAATACTATTCCCCCCCTTAGCATCCCCATTTGGACATCTTAGCCCCCTCCCCATAAATTATATCCTAGAGCCACCACTGTATACAAGTACAGCTAACCAGGTCATGTATGAGTATAGCTAACTATGTTATGCTGCTGCTAAGATGCTGTTCAATAGAATTGATGTGGGTCAACAAATATGTAAATGAAATCTTATATATAATACTGGTTATTTCATATTTTACTCTAGCCATGACAATATTTATATTGATTCATCTTTCAGCACTAAAAAACCCTCTGCAATGCTACAAAAATTAGTTCCCTAAATTTTAGCTTTGCCAGATCAAAAACAGGAAAGTTAAGTTGAAATCTGTAGCAGCAAGCTTACGAGCTACGCGATGACTAAGTATATTTTGTTTTCATTTAATCAATTATTGCTGCGGAAGTTAGAAAAAGACTGTGCCAATACAAGTCGAATTACTTCAATTAACAATCTCTCCTAATTAAGTAATAACAAACAGATATCACATCTTACAAATGTAAATTTTTGACAATATTCAAAGATTATTGTCAACTAAACTATTAATCATGGAATTCTTTTCTTTGGGTGGTCCTGGTACAGATTCAACCTATTATTAAGGAAAACAAAATTAGCGATTTCACTTCAATTTATTTGTCGGAAATATTTCTGGCTCTAATTGGAATCAATATTAAGTTATTTGCATATGGCGTCTTGAATAATCTTGATTAAAATTGAAATGAGCCTCTGTGAATAAATTATTTATATTCTATTAACTTTCATCACTTGGAATACAGTAATTTTATTATCGATTTATTTTTAATGTTATATTTACTATTAAAGTTAGAGACTTTATTGTACACAATATTAAAGTAAGTTAGTATTGTTTGTATTTTGCCAAGTAACAGATGCATGTTTCTCTTTTCTTTGAGTACCCCCTTAAATTGGCTGGTAACCAACTTTAGAAATTAACAAAACCAAATTTATTACATCATAATTCCTGATGATGATATTAAAGGTCTGCATAATACTTAATCAAATGACATGTCTTACTTTATTTGGAGATGCCTTTATACTGAATAAATAATAACTTGTTTGTGTTTTTAAATCTGCAACCTCTATGTTTTTAAATACATGACTGAAAATTTATTATTGATTTAACATGAATTGTACTTTTAGAGTGATTTTTAAAACAACAACTGCTTTCATTCTACACTACTTGGGCACACCTATATTTGAACTGGATATTAGAATGTATGTAGAAATGATACTCTCTACACACAAATTCAAGGCATCTGATGACAGTATCTGCTGCAACATTTTCTACACGTTGATAGTTATGTTGATCTGAGCATGATTTGAGCATGTTCCAGGTATCTGGAACCTTCATGCTAAGCCTTATGCAGTAGCAAAGCTCTCTCCTATGCAGTACCAGTTACCCTTATCCTAAAGCCTTGAGCAATATCTAGTCAATGCCTAACTTGTCAATTCACTCCGTATGGCTTTGCTTGGAAAAGTGCCAGAGGATTGAGTACTGGAAGAGCATTTGTTTCCTGTAGTCGGCAAATTATACATCCTAAATTCAACTACCTCATTTTCGGTTCATACTCATAAGGACAAAATCTCATTCAACAAAATATATATTTCTGATTTATACCTTTAAATTTTAATTAATTTTTTTAAGTATTTTTGACAATATAATATATTAGAAACATATCAATGGCATTGACCTAGATTAGTATTTTTTAATCTCTTTTTTTTGGTTTCATTTCACACCCAACAGCAACATACACATTTCATATACAAAGCACTGAATATGAGGCTTAAACACAGTTGTCTAGTTGCGAGCAAAAACCCAGATTTGAAGGAAGTACCTGGAATACCTGGACCAGTAAGCTGGAGCACCTCTGTTTGTTTTCATAAGTTATTCGCTTCACTGGAGTTGTACCCTCTCAAACAAAATTGAATAAAATAAAGCCATGATATTATATGATTATTTCATTATTTTGGTTGTCTGTGTTTGTTTTAAGTGACTTACCCTCCAGTACTTTTGCACAAAGACAATCTTAGCAATAGTGATCTTGTATGCTTTCCTGAAATTCAATAGTTTAAAAATATATATCATCAGAATTAATTATTTAATAATAATAATAATAATAATAATAATAATATGTTGGAGAATCAATCTTTTTCTTTTCTAGCTGGTGGTGAACAACAATATACAAAGTTCAACAACAACAAACTCATTATATCAACACTTTTATGTATTACAAAAATATAATATTTACAAATTTTAGCAACTCAATTTTTTCAACAGATTTTTAGGGTTTTCTTCTACCTCAAGCAGTGCTTACAGTTTTCCCCTATCTATTACTGTGTCAATTTATATGCATGCATGTATAAATAAATACATAAATAGATATATGATGAAAAAATTACTTCATCATTTCTTATCAAATTTAAAACACTATCAACATTTTTTGCTAGTCATCCTCGTCTAATTTTTAGAGGAATATGGTGCAATGGATTGCTAACTTATTAGCAAATCCCAAGGGGCCACTTGGAAGTAGGACCCTCGTCTTCAGTTGAAGGTGAGGTTTTGTGATCTTTTTCTGGCTACAAATGGATTAATGTAGCGCCAACTGAATTTTTAGTCTACACAGCAGTGTTTAGAATTGTATTCAAATATAACAAGTAAAACATTGCCAACATTTTTCAGCCATGGTCAGTAAATATAATGCAGCCCCAAAGACTATAAATCAAAACAATAGCCATTAGGGCTACAGCCTGTGAAATAAATATATTGTTAGACAAGAAACTGCTAATGCATTATTTTTATAAAAAATGAAAACCAATTTATTTAATAAATTAACACATTTTAAATTATGTATTAAAACACAATATGCAAGCATTTTTTGCCAAAAAACAACACCTTTTTAATAACTACTGTGATAATTTATTGAAATAACTTTTTAAACTATGGTTAAAAATAAATCTTACTACAATTTTGAATAGTAATAAACAAGTTTAAAGGTTTAGGTTTATCATAAGACTACATGCCAAACATATAATATTATTAATAGTTATCTGTTTTCCTTATTAACGACAATTGGGAAAATGTTTTCCTGATGTAGAGCATCTCTTGAGTATATAGGTCTGACTGAAGTAGGCTAACACAGCTAAAGTAAGAATATATCTTTAATAATTGGTAATTATAATTTCTAATTTATTACTAATACTTGTACACTGATACAGTTGTCTCTATTTAATATTTATATTTCGATATATTAAGTATATAATAATTTATATAATTTATAAATGTATATAAATAGCTACTGATTGATATATAACACACATTTTTCGAAAGAGAAAGTATATAAAACAACAACAGGAACGTAGGGAGGCAAACTTGTTCTATCTTGGAGTCTATTTTGTGAAAACAAAACAATTACTTACTCTCCCAGAAAACAATCCAAATTAACAACAAATAATGTGAAACACCTTTGCAGCTGATTCTTATTAAGCAGTTAAACAAACAGATTCGTTGACACAATTAACAAATACAAGAACACTCATGATATATTAGATTCTGATAGCTTTCATCACTACCACGACTTAACATGATTGTCATTAATTATCTTCTTAGCTTTCATGATTGTGCAATTTCTTTTAAAACACTAATTATTACTTTTGTAGATTCTTAAAAAAACACCTTGAGAAAATGTTTATTGTAGAAGATGCTATGGAAATGACGGCCCATTATCATTAATGGAGGGTAAACATATATTTATTTATATACAAACCAACAGCGAAAATAAGAATCACCACTTACAGGATTGCAAATCTGTTGCCATGTATAGCAACCGGGTCTACTCTACACCCTTAGACACAAGCAGGTGTTACCCTGGGAAAGGGACCTTAAGCTAACCTTTGACCCACTTGAATGTATATTCAAGAGCTACTCTACACATTTAGTCACGGTGTGCACTACTTTTCAGCATTAACACAAGTGTTATACTCTGGAATTTCGTAATGTCTAGGTGTAAGTATTGAGCTATAAAAATCCTAGCTTCCAATCAAAAATTAGAATACTAATGAACATGTAACATAGTTAATGCTGTTCATTATTCTTGTGAGTTACACAGATGTTTTATTGGGTTTGGTTTGGTATTCTATCAAGGGGCTGAGAACGATCTATCAACATATAAGTGATCAGCCTGCAAAGGAAACTGGTTCTTAGCACTTCAATTACATATGATAAGAATTCTAAGTAGACCTGGCAATATCATCAAAATTAAAAGGTTTTCTTTTTTGTCAAAGCACAATCCATCTAGGGTAGCAAAATTTTACACGCACGAATCACGTTTTATCATTCACACCTACAAATCAAATTAGTGTTTGATAAGTTAAGACATGTAATTTGTCTTTCCTGTTTCTGTCATTTCAACGTTAATTGTACTTACGACAACACTTTTTCTTCATGGATTTATCTCGCTAGCTACCATAGACCAATATAAAACATACTTTAAATATATGACAGAAACTGACAATACTGATCATTTTAAAATCCTAGAATCAAGCACTTTGATAAGTAATTTAATTTCTTGTACACACCGTATTCTACACTGTGCCTAAATATTGAAGTTCATAAACCAAAATGCTGACAGACTATAAAGGAGACGGTTCATGATATTGGGAGCTGAACTCCCAGTGCAATACATCTCGGAATGTTTATTCACAGCATAATATATGTTATATGACTGATTAATCACTGCCCTACCCTATACCATATAATAAGACTACCCTTCCCTTATGTACCCAAACCTATGTAATTACCATATGTGGCAAAGACAAGCCAAACCAGTTACTTGTTGCAAAAATTGATTTTGAGTTATTAAACAGTTGTTTAAAGAACAATATATGAGAAATCAGCCTTCAGGCATTTCTCATGCACAAACAATTATCAAATCCTTAAAAAGTGTTGTTTTAACATTGAAAAAGGGGGAAATAACAGCATAGCATGATGTTATAGATATATAAAGGTTCGTTTAGTGCAAAAAAATAGATTTTTAAAAACTTGACATTCTAGCATGTCTTGGCCATTTTCTCTGAAACACGATTTGCGACAAGTGACTGGTTTGGCTTGTCTTTGCCACATGTCTTAAAAGAGGCTTTCAAATGGCTTTTTAAATGTAAAATATATCTGAAGAGCCTTAACATTACAAGAATTAAACAACATTACAAGAGCTAGACTATCACTTAACACCAGATGGCTAGCTCCAAATAGTTATTCAGACACTAACAGTGGAAATGGATAATGCATAATGAGTTTCCTGAAAAGCATTACAGTTTATGTGTAATAAAGTTAGATTGAATAAACCTTTCCGTATAGACTATGTAAGATAAGTTTTCAGCTTATTAACTTCTCACTCTATTCTGGCAGGTTTGATAACATTTACTGCATTGTAGAGGGCACACTTCATTAATTGTCTTTTAACTATATATTCCTAAATTTATTTATTTTTATTTATTTATTGCAGCTTTCCTTAAAAGTAGATATTTATTGATCTCCAAAAACTAAACTAATTATAAACTACCAAATTACAGTGGTTGTGCAGGTATATATGAGAAGACAGCAAAAAACCTGTCTATTCCAACATACTTGCACTAAAAATTTGTTTTCCCCTAAATAATCAGAGATTAAAAAAAAATCAATAGAAAAAATTCAAAGGTTCATTTGTTAACATGTTCAATAATAAATAATCATATTCAACAATAAATAATGTGCAAACAGCTACCTACCTAGCCCTGTAGCCTTTGTAGCAAGCCTTTATTTTAGTGACAAACTTCTCGACCTTCTCAGCACGGTCTCTCTCCAACTTTATCTCCAGGTCCTCCTTCAGGAATACCTTAGTCTTGCCAACTTGCCATTTCTGATTGTTCTCATCATACTTAGTAAGCAGAGCAATACACTTATGCTGGGAGTGTGATGAAGATAATTCTCTGCCTATCAATGGACTATACCTAATAAAGCAGATACAAAAGTCAGCAGTGATGTTGGTAATCTATGAGTGTGATATGTACCTAGATAAACCAAATATTTGCCATTGCTCCTTCAAATAAACACTCCACACACTCCCACCACCCCTACCACCCACACACACACACACACACACATACAAAAGAAATAGAATTGCCCATCTCAGGCCACCACATGACACCAACGCCCATAGGCTTCTTTTAAGTCCTTTGAGAACAAAACCTGACCAAGATAATTGTACACTACATACTCCAAGTATTGAAATGGCAAGCATTTCAATACTTGGAGTATGTATTATACTATCACATTTGTACACACACATACACTTTCAGTGATTAGAAAAGTTTATAGGAATGAAAAACAAATACATTATATTGAATAGATTGCGAGGGGTGTCTACTACAATTTTGCTTGTCAATGGTGCTGTGATGTTATTGGTAGTCATGCCTATGCAGGTAGGTTAACCGATATTTTTTTTTTTTTTTTGAGGTTGTTTTTGAATTTCTATCCTATTTTGAGAGACTTGAGCACTATGTGCTGGGGACGTAGTTATCATGATTGACTTATAAATTCCCAAATGACCTTCTTAGAGAGATATAGTTGCAATTATTTAAAATGAATACTGAATACATACAAAATGAACATTTATATATACCTATTGACAAAGTCATCAAAGAGTCTTCTAACAGGGAAGCCAGCCCTCCTGATTTTCACTGTCTCCAGCATTCCAGAGTACCGAAGTTGGTTTAGAGTTAAGGTTTTCTCAAACAAATTTGGAGCCTAGAGAATAAACAAGAACATTGAATATAAAACTACAGTAACTGTTATAGCTTAAAATCAATGGGTTTTTTCAAAACAAAGCCAAATTACATTTAATTACCTGAGGAAGAACTGATGCTACACTTGCATCACATTTCCAGTGTGTGTATAAACACAAGTGGAAATGACACTGCCTCATCCGTTGTTGGATCACTCTAAATAAGGCACCACACCAAATTATCTACCATGTGTTGCATACACAAATTCATTTACTAGTACAATATAAAAATTATATAAAATTATAGATAAATAAGTAACACCTAATAGCTTGCAGATTGATGACGCACACTAAAGCAAACCCTAATGGTGTTCTCTGTCAGTATCTATTCAGATTCAGAATTACTTCAACCTCTAACTCCTTTTCTGTTTCATTGCGTCATCTAGTCACTCATATAAATAATAATATAAATAAACATCACATCCTTTATTTCTTCTTACTTACTCACACTGTATTAAATAAAACCTAATCCAAATACTGTTTGTAACATACCTTTGATGAGTTTGGTTTAATACAACGAACAAAATAAGGGTTGCAAGCACTAAGTGTAGACATCAATGAATGAAGTGATTCTTGGAATTGAGAGCTAACCGTTGGTTTCTTTCTCATGTTTTTATTTACTCGTGGTTGGGATGATTCCTGTATATCCTCAAATAAATCATAAATGAAGTCAGATCTGAAAAAATATAGATATGTAAGAGGTAAAATTCAGAGATATTAGAAAAGAAGCTGTCAAAATGGTAACATGCTTCTACTTTTACCAAACTTTAAGATAATGATAATTATTAAATAGAGTACCATAAATATATTTCTACAGAAAACATGTATGTGTAAAGAGAAGCAATATTTTTTATATATATATTTTTGATGGTGGTGTCCTTCTGGTAGAGGTTGGGCAATACACTGGAAGACAGTCCCCTACTCTTCGTCCTTCCTTCTCTTCGTCCTTCCTACTCTTCGTCCTTCCTACTCTTCTTCCTTCCTACTCTTCTTCCTTCCTACTCTTCTTCCTTCCTACTCTCCTTCCTTCCTACTCTCCTTCCTTCCTACTCTCCTTCCTTCCTACTCTCCTTCCTTCCTACTCTCCTTCCTTCCTACTCTCCTTCCTTCCTACTCTCCTTCCTTCCTACTCTTCTTCCTTCCTACTCTTCTTCCTTCCTACTCTCCTTCCTTCCTCCTCTTATTCCTTCCTACTCTTCTTCCTTCCTACTCTTCTTCCTTCCCTCTCTTCTTCCTTCCTACTATTCTTCCGTACATGGGCCATCATACTGTACACATGACCAACGGCTTAAACATCTCATCTAAAAACATCTTATCTAAATCAATCAATTATTTAGTTAATCAATTGATTAGTCAGTTAATTACAGTAGAACCTCGATTTTACATACAGTACGGGGCCAGAGGGCGTACGTAAATCGGGGGATTCGTAAAATTGAGGTTGGGTTAAATTTGTGGTAACCTTTGACCTAATACGTATGTTATGAACGAACGATGTTACCTAGGCTAGACCTAGCCTCTAGGGCTACGAATAAACCATGTGTTTAGTGTTTTTATTGATCACTTTACGATGCCATAATAAAGTGTTCAAATAAAACCATGTGTCTAGTGTATGAATTCATCACTTTATATCTTTTATTTAACTAAAGAACATGAAAATATTGTAAGTTTACCTATACGACAAAGGCTATTCTAAACAACAGAGCTGTGGTGTTGTCTGGGCCTGCAGCCATGTGTGCTGCACTGGGTGAGCCTACCAATTAGGGTTCGTGTATGTGAAACAGCAACCATGTGCACTGCACTGGGCGAGCCAATCAATTAGTGTTCGTGTACAAAACTATGCCTACATAGCTTCGTGTAGAAAATTCGACCAGACAAGTTTTCCACACGAGAATAAGGAGGAAAGCAATTATTTTGACCACCATCGGTAATTGTTCATCTTACTTAGTTCACATGGTTTTAGATTACAACAACCCGGTATTAGACACAATCAATATTGCTGTTTAATGAAAATACGTTGCATTATGGTTTGTTTATTGTTATAGTTTATTGTTGTAGTCTTTTTAATTATGGTTGCTCTGAAAAGGGCTGTTTGTTATGAATATTTTCGGGGGTTTTGATGACTCCATCGTCGATAGGAGGCGTACATACAACCGAGGGTTTGTATAACTGGGGTACGTAAAAACGAGGTTCTACTGTACTTGAATAGTCCACAAATAATTCAATAAGGTACAAACCTGCTTTCTTTTATTGCTGTGAGCATTTCGTCTCTGAAAGTGTCACGGTTTTTCTCTAGGAAGCCTGTTGTCTCATAGAAAACATCACCTGCATAATGTTTGATCCCAAACCTAGAATCAGTCACTCGGGGCTTGATGTAGAAGGAATTTTTCTGCAGTGTCAAAATGAAAATCATTAAACTACTATATTACATGTTTATTAGCACTGGATGACTATAAGTTTTTGCCATTTTTTCACAAATATCTTCCAAGACATTTATGTTCATTAATCGCCCAAGGACTATTAACTGACCGGGTAAATATATTATTCTTTGAAGAGGCTATTTATTTTCACAAGTGGAAATGGTGTCCCAGTGTTCTCCCCAGCATCATGGGCAAGTGTCATGGTAAGTGTTAAGTCCACCATAGTTGGGACTGACACAAGGTATTTTTAATAATTAGAAGGCATTGAAATGTCCTAAATTGCACTTTAAGACTAAATATATTAAATAATTTAACTGTTCCCTGCAGTTAAAAAGCATCATGGAAGATGTTCCAAGCATCATGGCCAACTGTCAAGCATCATGGTACCATGATGCTTCAAGGGCCTGGGGAGAACACTGGTGTCCTGAACTCAAATGATAAATATGAACTTTTCAATTACCAACTTGTTAAATACCAGAAAACATACAGAACTTAAACCATACTCAACAAAAATATGGCAAATAAAAAATTGAACAAATATAAACTTATGATAAAAGAGTACAGTACTTGGGACATGTCAGTATAGTGTAAGTCATATTGTAAGCCTAGGCCTAGTCATAAATGTGCGTCATGCATTTTACTAAAACTAGGCAAAAAAAAATTCTTGTTTTGGCCACGTTTTGGGAAACTCCCAAAAAATGGGTAGGTGGTTAGGTAGGTAGGTGGGAAAAATTTTTTTTTTGTTAACCAATAATGTGTTTATGCCTAAAAAGTAAAAATACACAAAAATACAATAAAGACCATCTTCAAATCTATATTGAAAGCAAAACAATCACATAACACTGTCGCATCACCTACTGTCCAGCAAGATAGGCCTATTCCAGCCTTGTTAGCTCATTAAACAAATATTTTTTGTTGTAGTCCAAAAAAAAAAAAAAAACTAAATGCCGAACCTCAATTTCGTACATTTTGGGTCGGTCCGGCGTCGCCAACACAATATTTTTTTCTATTTGGAACTATTTTAACACAAATTACCATCAGAACCTCAACAACTCACATATACAATATACATTTGCTTTTGATCTAGAATCATGTTTGGCTTTAATTGTGTTCATCTATTGATGTTTGCCTTGTACGTTCTTGTCCAAAATGTGGATGAGCTCTTCAGATTCATAGGCTCAAGTTGTTTAGCCACTTTTTATTAAAAAATGTTTCTATGTTAATTCACTTTACAAATCGCATGTAATTCAGGACAATACTCTATGTGCTGTAAATAGACCAATATTATTATTATGATTATTATTTATAGTCTGTGAGGATGTGTGCAAGATATTTTACATAATCTAAATATTTTCAAGGATTCCTTACATCCACTTAAGCATATAATACAGTACTCTATTTGCAAGAACTCATTTGACTTATTTTCCCCAAATACATTTTTCTCACTCCAATTGATACTTACGGCATGGTTGCTATGAAGCTTGTCCAACATGGTTACATCAGTTCCTTTAGGAAAACGACTTTCTTCGTCAATCAACGATAACAAACCTAGTTTCTGTAAGTCAACATTATGTAAACATTTGAATGTTTCAATATTTGAAGGAAAGATCAAATTAAAATATTTTAATGAATACTTAAACCTTCAAGAATGCTTGGAGTGTTTAAAGTATTAAGTACTTACTTTAACAACAAGGTCTAAACAAGAAGTATTTTACAAAATTAAGTACCTGACTGTGAAATCAAATCTTTCTATATAAGCATGATACCAAACAGAGTGTTTGAAGAAGTAAATATTCAATTACACAAACAATAAGAATCAAACAAGAAGTGTTTTAAGGAACTCACCCTAACAATAAGATCTAAACATTCTCCATTATCTTGCCAATCAATGTCGACCCAATCAAGTCCCTCAGCATTGTACTCATGTTGCTCCAGTGAGAAAATGTGTTTGTTGAAATATTCCTGCAGTTTCTCATTTGCAAAGTTGATGTTGAATTGTTCAAAACGATTTACCTGCATGCACAAATATTGACAACTGTTTAGTTAACAATTAAAGTGGCAGTCACACAAGTTAAAGTAATAATGTCATCATGCATTAATTCCATTCCAGTTCAAATGTAAACACACTGAGTTATTTATCCTTTCTATGGCTAAGACTGTCTACCAACCTGTATTAGTGTAATAAATGTACTAACCACAAGAAAAAAAGATGTGGTGGCTCTTACAGCAGAGCTGACTTAAAAGAGCTCTCTTTGGACATGGGTCAATTATAGTGGACATAAAAATTACAAGAAAAACATTATGTAAGATCATAAGTTTTGAAGATGTCAAAAATTAATAATGCCTGTCAAACGAAAAATTCTTTTCTCTAAAATGAGGTATCAGTTTCACTGTGTGGTTAACTCCACAGAAAAATATCAAGCATATAAGAATATTAAAACATACATGAACTTTTTATGTTTGTTTAGCAGAAATGAAAATCAATGTTACAAAAAAACTTTGAATCATTAGTTTACCTCAAAATTCTCAAATCCAAAGATGTCAAGAACGCCAACTGAATGGAATGTTGATTTGGTCCTTATTCTAACGTTGATCCTACCAATTATCCAATTAAAACATCTGGCATACAGATTCATAGCGAGGGAATCTCGCGAGTCTCTGGCCTAAATAAAAACATAGCAGTGAAATAACAGCATTGTACAGATTCATTGCAAAGGAATCTTGGCTAAAAGTAAACAAGATAAACCATTAGATTCAAGGCAAGGAAATCGCACGAGTCCTTTGCCTAAATTTAAAAAATATAAAAGTGGAATAGTACATAATAATCGAAGATACTTATTCAATTTTCAGAAGAAAAGGGTGAAGAACAAGGCCAAGGTCATGAAAATTCAATATTTTATCCTTGAGCATAAAGGAAAATAATGGAACCACCCCTCGTATTCGGGCAGTGCTCAAGAAAACAATAAAAACAATGGGTTATTCCATTATTTTCTTGAGGGTATGCTGCACACTCAAGAAAATAATGTGACTGAATATGATGGGGTGATTCTCTTATTTACTTGAGGGTATGCTGCAGTTTCGCCCATCATACACGGCCTGTGTATTGTTGGTACTGTCACATGGTACTATAATCAGGCGCAGGACAGAGGTATGCACTCTATGGAGTGACTGCTCTAGCTACCATTGTTGTCATTGATACCACCACCACCATCATTATTTCAAATGAGAAAATGCAAATTGTAAGTGTAGTTAACTTCCTAACATGACTCATAACATTTAATAGATGAATTAAAACATGTTGAGTAGTAGTACTGGTATGGCCATTTATACTGCGCCTTTTCATTGAGGTTATAAAGTGTACGCCAAATCTCCTAGTTCAGGGAAAAACTCACATCAGCATGTGATACAGCATTAAACTGCAATCACAAGTGGAATACATTACACTGAAAATGAGGTACAATGATACTTTGATTTAAAAATGAGCACATAACACCATTATTGTGGTAAAGCTGTGAAACAGCATTCTTTCTTTTAGTACCTTAATGCACATTTGCTTTACTCATGACATCACTCATTATATTGAAGTTGCTATAGTGATGTGAACAAAACTAACCTGATGTTCATCAAGTGGCGTACTAATTAGCTCTCCTCGCAGTAAACGGGTTTTCTCAGTCAGAGCATTAGCCAATTGGTATTCATCTACACTCAGCAAGTCTGCAGCTTGCTTAAGCACTATGAAAAAAAACAAAAAACAGAACGTGTTTATTTTTATTAAATATAAATACTTTTCATAAAATTATCAGGAATTATATAAACAATATAATAACAATAACAATATTATAAATGTTTATGTTCACCATTTCTAATGAGTTCGTAGTTAATTGAGGAAATATAATTGGAACTAGATAAGAAAGTATAATACATCAGGAATCCCGATGATGACATAATTAATGTTGAAATATTGAATCCCAACACGATGGCGTGTATTTCAATACTTGGAGTATGTATTATACTTTCTTATCTGAGATTAATCAGTGGACCTTTCGATAATTGGAACTGACTTCCTTGTTTGAAGGTCCAAAAGCATGCTGGTTATTGAGTGTGTTTTTACATATTCTATCCAACATCTTGGGTGGCCCCAAGCCACTTTAGCATGTAATATAATCTAAAAATGTGTTATGTAATTGATAATACACATATCATAAATTTGATCATGCTTAAAAAACTCCATAGCTTTATAATATCAGCTTGCTGCCAGTAATTCGTAGACATCTCAAGAATCTGCACAATTTAGAAAGTTGACTTATTGATGTTGATCGTCATAGCAACACACATTCTTAAGCTTCCGATTAGTAGTCTTGGTCAATAGTGTTAATTTTATCATCAAACATTTGGATATTTGACAAACAAAACCATGAACTGATTATAAATATAACACAAAAGTAACATACATTATTCAGATAAAACCAACAATATAATTTGTTCATTTGTTTAAAGTCTTTGATAAGCTAAAAAGAGTAACATTTTGGGATTTAATTAGTTTGTATACAGAAGTATATTTTTAGTTTTTAATTCTTAATTAGAATAAAATAAGTGTTTTTGACAAATAACAGCTGCTTTTTTTCAAGTAGGTTACTCTGTGTTTAAATCAAATTTTTGGATTTCTTTCCAGGTTTCATCTTAGTTTCCAGTATATCATAAAAAATGAAAACTATTTTTTTCTTCACATTTCTGCATTTAAATTTTAAAGTTTATCACTTCAAAAAGCCAGATTCTCTTACAACCTCTTTTGTTTCCGCATTCACTGCCAGTCAATTTGAAGACATTATTATTCACCTGTAATGATTTACGTTTAGAGGAGGGTGTAGGGTTACTGACACAGATGCTAATGTTTACCTGACATAGATGCGACTTGTGCTCCGCCAGCTGTGATAAAATCTAGATTTCCAATATGCAAGATGGCTGCTAGTACATCATACACGTCTGAAACCTGCTCTTCATTCAGTTTCATATCTCTCAGAGCTTCCTAAAAATAGATCAACATTTTGTTACAATACTTCACACTTTGACAGTTCAATTTTTTTTTAAATTGATTTATTTGGCATTCATAAAACAATTTAATTCAATATAACATTCCATTAGATTTGAAGTGGTTTGGGGGGGGGGTATAACATTCCATTAGATTTGATGTGGTTTGGGGGGGGGGGGGATAACATAAATATGCTTGTCAGGCTGTTCCACATTCTTTCATAAAAGTAAAGTTAAGTAGAATTCTTATGGAAATGGGAAAGGAATACAATAGCATAAGGCAGGTTTATCTAGGTTTCTTCATATTCAGAAAATAGATTGGAATAAAGACACAAATTATAATTATATATTTATTTGATTTAATTTAATTTATTCAATTTCGGGAAAAAAAGACATTAAAATACACATAAACAAGAAATGGACATAAAAAGAATATGAATGCCAAGGATTGTCAAAAGTGAAATAAATCATTGTTAAAGACTCTCCATTAACAGAAATAATAAATAATCTAAATGCAATAGATTAAAAATTTATTCATTTATTCATTAGTCATTAAACATAATCTGAATTCTTTTTGTAGAAAATTATTTTTTAAGGTTTTGTTTTTACTTTCTATATAATTTATACAGTTGCTTATTATAAGTCATCATCTAAACAGAAACCACTGCAGTGGAAATGCTCGGTTTCCATAAAATAGCTCACCCTATCGGCGCCAATCGCTGACAGTTGTTGGGAAGTTTGAACTTCGCTCAACTTTACAGATTGCAAATTGAGAGAGCAACTTAGCTCAGTCGGCTAATCTGGTGGTAGCTACTGTGTGCGCGCTGAACCGTGGAGATCTCTAGGTCCCTGGTTCAATTCCCATTGCTGCCTCTCCTTGTGTTTCAGCTGGAGGGCTGAAATACAAGTTACAATAGTGCACCGTCTTTTGGATGAGACATTTAAGCTGTTGGTCCCATGTGCATTTATGGCCCATGTGCACGTGAAGGAACGCAGTACAATCTTCGAAAAAGAGTAGGGGATTGTCTCCCAGTGTACTGCCCAATCCCCACCAGAAGGTCCCCACTGGAAATATGTCTTCTATGGGCTATTGGGGTTTACAACAAATAAATCCAATACAATCAATCACATTGCAAACGAATCAGGGTGCCTTCCCGATTGTGTCAGGGCAGCTAGCTATACAGACTGATTTGCAGTGCAATCGGCAAAGTTGAACCAGGTTCAACCTTCCTGACAATTGTCGACGACTGTTGCTGATGTGCGAGTGATTCTATGGAAACCAAGCTTTATTAACTTCTTCACTACTTAAACCTTGTAATGAGACTGATACAAGCAGCACATTAATTATATATATTGAAGGCCCTGAATATCAGCTGACCTAGGATAAGCTGGAAGGATCACACAATAAATATAGTAAAAATCAAACTAAACATGAGCTTACAAGGAGAGTATTCACGAATTTGGAAGGGAGTGTTCTTCAGGGACAGGGTTGCCTTATATGGGACAAGAAGAAATTTTTATACATTTTTTCCATTTGGTTAAGTGCAGTATGTCATTGTTTTTATCTTAACATTTTAAGCTTGTACTTATGCTTTCCTTTGCCATCATAAGTCTACATACGATTGATTCGCTTATTTATTTTTCAAAAGTTTTTCATGTCTAAAACCACAGATATGGAAAGCAAAACAGTATGATACAGTAGTTTCTGATGGCTTACAGCACTTTTACTAATGGAGTAGTTGAATTATAAAGTGCTTTTTTTACATGCATCACGCATGAAACTTGAGGATTGTGACTCTTAAATGAGTGTCCTGTTGCCCTCGTCAGTTTCACGTTGCTCATCACCTCTAACATCTTATTTACAACGTGTGTGCCAATGAGATCCGTTCTTTTGCGTTCTACCTGCCGCTAATCCTCGTCTGTAATTTTATGACTTTAATGGCTGCTTAGAGAATTCTAAATCCAAATGCACTTCTTGTGTTGTGTATTGCTTTGGATATATTTTGGTTCAGTCCATCAATCAGAATATGTTGATCAGACATGCTGGTATTTAACCGATTCTCAGATATCTTGTATGCAACTAACAGTGCCTTTAAGTTCTATTATCAAAATGATATATTCATTTTTGTTATTCTACCAATTTATAAAGAATGGTAACAACTTACATTAACATTAGTAAATATTTCGTGGTCATTCAGACTAGGATCAGCTATGCATCCACTCTGGTTGATGTACTTGTAACTTTCTGGAGCGCCTAAGCCAAGTTTTTCTGAAACCGACAAAATATCATTGTTATATTATACGATTTCCTCTTCATTTTCCAAAATAAAATTTCGTTCCATTTGAGAAAAATTTTGCATTACATGCCAGAGTGAAAAAAGTACAAATATAGAAGAAACCATCAATATTATTATTACCATTACACAATTATTGCAGAATATAATCATAATTTTAAGTATGCATATACCAATTAACATTAACACATTGATTCAAATCTATCAACATTATCATATCAAAGTTTCTATCATCAACACTGTAGTTTTTTGTTTATACACAAAAGTTATTTTTTTGCCAAATTACGTTTCATTTCTTCTGGAGCTCCTAACATTAATGCATAGAAGATGTGGTAATTCCGTTCTCCTGGATTCTGACCGACAACTCGATTCTAAAGAAATAAAAACAATTTCAATGAAAAATTTAAACATCAGTTTTGCAGAATGAATTTTATATCTTCTTGGTTATCATAATTAAGTATCTATGCAAAAATCTTATATTTATGAATTTATATAATTGGTATGGAAAAAACACAAAATAAGAAATTTAAATATTGAATTTATTTTCATTAATTTAATTTTTATTTATTATCCCAACAGAAAACATAAAATTTGTCACTTACTGGTGGGAAAACAAACAACAAATGGATACATTGTAAACATGAAGAATACCAATACAAAAATACAAACTAATAATAATAGTACTATAGTATTAATAGTAATAATAATATGTAATATGTACAGTTATTACATGGACGGTATATCATAAACAATATTTAACTGTACTAGTAGTAGTACTCTAGTAGAAATTATTATTTACAATAAATGTCAATAAAAGAATAAAAATCAGATAAACGAAGGCTAATAATAAAAACCCACATAGAAATAAAGACAAAATATATAACTAATATGAAGAAACTGATATTTCCAGTTGTGAGGTCAAGAATTTGGGTCAGTGCTGAGTGTCATGTGACATATAATATAACCAATCAAACTGACTATAAAATCAGATGCAGAAAATGTATTTATTATTAATATGATATATAGTATTCACTGAATGAAAATAAGTTGTGAGATTAGCTGGATAGAAAAGACCAAATTAAAAATTTATTTTGTACTTATATCTGATGTGTATTTTTAATAATCACTCTCAGAAATGAATTTCTTTAATTGTTTTGCATATTGGCAGCTATATAGTGGTCAGTAAGTCACTTGCTTAAATCTGAGACAATTACTGTATATTGTCTCAGATTTAAATAAACCAAATCTTAAAGATATACAGTAAAATAGAAGCACACTGGTACATCTAGTCTGTTGCATATAAATTTATAAATTGGCAAGTTTAGTGTTAATCACAATTCATACATTAATCATTTTTATAAACTTCAATAAAATAAAACATCCGAAAGAATCTCATAAATTTAAATGAAAGTGAAGCAATTAGAAGAGTTGAGCATTTACTGACAAATTACTTGATATGCACGTATTGTGAACATATCCACAACTACCTGTACAACAATAGCTGAATCTACATGTGCTTTGTTGTTGTTGATGACTCATACTCTATATAGTGCTTTGAATGCATAATTGCGGCTTTTTCCCAAAGAAAATTTGGTCTGTTATATTGATTATATTTGAAAAATAACATAACAAAGGAGATAAGATTTGCTTGATGGACAAACAGAGGGTAGTTTAGCCGTGTTTTAAATAAAGCTTATTATTATAGCATGCAATTTTCATAATAAATATAAACGTTCAATAAATTAAAGACTTCGTATAGATTGAAACAAAAAACAAATGCATATATATGTATCTTATAGCGATAAAGGATTTTTAACATTAAACAATGTAATTCTTACCTTTTCTAGTAAGACTGGTTTATGGGGAAAAAAAGGCCAAGTTAAGGAAAATGCAACATTGGAACAAATTTCTCCCACTTTTATGAAAGTTCAAATACAGTTAGCAAGTAGCTTCTTATAAATTACAAAATTTATACCCTAACACATCTGTTTTCAACAATGAAACCGATTTTGAAAAACATGATGAAACTGACAATGATAAAAAGAATGATAGTGATGATGATGATGATGATGATGATTATGACCATGGTTCATAACAATGAAACAGTAATATTGAAAGTCAGGCAATATAGCAACTATCATTATCAATGTTGTCTATGTCACAATCCTAGTAAAATAGGAGGTCTGAAAACTAAAAAAAATATTTAACATGAATTAATAAAAATGAATGTCTTCTTCAAGTAACTGCTGTATATTCAATGTGTACTCCTCTGCGAGCATTGAACTCGAATACAAATCCTGACTTGTATGAAAAATACATTATTATAATTTTAATGTAAACTGCAGATCATGTTTCTAAATAATCTGAATGACATATTGTCCACAAATTGACCTAGCATATTACTGGACTTTGCATCAGTGAATAATAATCATACTTAGCCTTTAGCTAGCTAGAAGCCCCATAGCTAAACCCTTAAACAGTTTATAGCTACCAATAATAGTTAAACTCATATTAGTATAAACCTAAGTAACATATTACCAAATCCCTGCATTATAGATATAGCCTCTTGCATAAAAGATACGGTTCCATTATTTCAATGAAAAACATATTTTGATATACAGTATATGCATAAATACAACTATGAACCTACAAATGTATTGGTTGATTTTAGTAATCTACAAAGGGAGGAACGTCATTTCATGTAACTGCTGTTCATAGTAGGATTAGATGCATTTCAGTGTGTTTTTCTATATTCATTTTCCATATTAATTTAAACAGCTCCTTGCATCCTTTAGCTAAGTTTAACACCTGTTCATTTTCCACCTGCACAAGCAATACGCAAAACAAAATTTTGCAAACATAAAAAGACATTTATTTGACATGTTCTAGGAAGAATGAGTATATATTTGTTGTAACTATATTTTATTTCATTAATGCAAACTTCCTCATAAAAAGACCATTTTGACTTTATGTTTATAAATTACAGTCTATTCCTCTTGCTGTTAAAATCTTAGATAACATATCTTTCATTTTCACTTATAATTGTTATTACAGTAAACAAAATTCAATAGAAACAAAACTCAAGTACTACTTTCAAATTTATTAATTTTTGTTTAATTATTCTTTCTAGTTATAGAAAATACTCTAAAAAAAAAAAATCACTTTCAATTTTGCTTATTCATAAAAGAGTAACTGCAATTCTAGAAAATGAACAATGTACAGGTTTGGCTACAGTATGTTTGTTAGCAATATTTGCTGCCATTTTAAATTCAAGTTGGTTTGTTAACTAAAAAAAAATATCTTGTGTCTTTCTACACACGGTTAAGTTTAAGGAGGAAAATATATATAAAAAAATGTTTAATGTCAACTTTGTACCTTGTACAATAGCTTAGCTAAGTAACAGTTAAGTCTAAGTTACTAGATATAATTAATACTGTATTATTGTACAGTATATGGCCAGTTAACAGAGTGTTAATGGATATTTGAAATCTGGAAAATACCCTGTTTTCTCTACATCTCATGTCCTTTGGATGGAACATTAATCCATTGAAACAAGTGAGCAAAAAAATATTTGAATAAATTATGAACTGTTTACCAGTTAAGTACAAAAATATTTGAAAAAATTAGGGAACTGTTTACTGGTTAAGTACTGACCACGTTACAAACTGCACTTTGGCTGCAGCTACCTAGGGATCTTATATTACAAATAAATAAATTTGAATATTCTTAGTGATTCTGACAAACACCATATCGTATACAATACATTTTTAATTTAAATGTTTACATTTTATTAAATATATTAATTGTGTAAATAATTTTAGAATATAATTGTTATAGGTTGGGTAGGACCAAATGTGTAGCAACCACTAAACAGACACAGGATCATCATATTGTATACTCAGCTTTTTAAAAACTAAGCCTATTATTATTTACCTCTATAATATTGGTGATGATTATTGGAAATGATGGTTGAGGTATTCAGAGTGGGCTGACAATAAATGGATATTAAATAGAACAACCTTGAACAAGTGTGCCTTCAAAAGAATACCATGCTGAACCTTGGACAATTGTTCTGAACAAACTGATGACAATTAATATTGAACTACAATCTGTCATTTTATGAACCTCTTTTTATTGGAGATTTTTCATGGTATGTATGAATTCTTTAGGTGTTTTCAATTTGACACTAATATTTATGTCCCTGCCAATGGAAATCCTATATAAATATTTTTGCTATGATTTTAAAAACGCCTGTTACTGTAGTTTATTAGCTAAGGGTGAGATTAACTCTTAATTTATGCAGTACTAAACACCTTTTTAAACTATGGAAACTAAAAATGGTAGATTTAATAATGTTATTACATTTTTAGTTTCCACGGTTTAAAAAGGTATTTACAATGCTGTACTAAACACACTTTGAAAAAATGGAAACTAAAAATGTAATAATAAAACTTACAGCATAATTGAACTTAGAGACCTGTACCGAGGATCACATATGGGTCACGATCTCCCTAAGTTCTATCATTTCAAAATAGGATATGAACTTTAATAAATTATTAATGGTGATGACTAACACAGTCACTGATAAGCATAACTCAAGGATCTTGCCTTGTGAATTAATCAAGTTTAATTAAAGATACACAATTACAAGCAACTACAGTAATATCAGACAATAAAGCATTATCACTGGAAAGGGTCATCACTATGGTGAACACTGTCTTGGTGATTATTGAAGATGAATATGATACCAGCTTAGGTTACTGATTATTTTTTAGTACAAGACAACAACAGTATATATAGCATGTCAATATTAGTATGGCAGTAGTAGTATGTATGAATACACAATATTTTCTTGCAACTTGAATCTGCTTCTTAAGCCTAATAAAGAGAGTTTATAGATCAATTGCATCTTGTAAATGGCAATTCACTTGTACCGTACTCGCTTGAATAAGCGCCCCGTTTGAATAACTGCCCCTCCTAACGTGAAAATTTCCTTAAGCACCTTGTTTGAATTAGCACCCCTTTCTAATTTAAATAAGCACCCCTTCATAAGATTTCTTTTTAGCAAGTCAATAATCCAATCAATCCTGGGATTGTGGTTGTTGGCATGATTTGAGCTATAGAGTGGAAACACATTCTTCTTCAGTCAATATCAAAATAAGGATATTTCTCTTGGACAGATGAGAGCTCCGATCCCTGGACAGACAGTATATTTCCAACTTTAATCTTTTTAGATATTTGTCTATGTCTAGTCCTACTCCTCTTTTTCTTTTTTCGACCTTAAGCACATTCTCATCTGAGTTTTCAAGAAAAATACAATGATCCTGCCATCCTGCTAATCTCAATCGGCCGATGGCCAACAAGCTAACCAATACCCACCACTAATTGCATCTGCTATTTTGCTGTTATGTAAATATTCACGCATTTTTGTTATGAGCCATGTTCTCTGGACGATTATCTTTTCTAACCACCATTCGTAATGTCCTTATACTGTATAATTTTTTTCCATTCAAAAAGTGCCTCTTGAATTTTTAATTATTAAAATAATTTCCCATAAGAACCCCTCGATTTTTATCTACTTCCATAAGCGCCCCCTCAATTTCCTCTCTGTTTTCATAAGCGCCCCGTTTGAATAAGCGCCCCTCAGAAAGTGAAAAAAATATTTTAAGCGTCCGGGCGCTTATTCGCGCGAGTACGGTAGTTAGATGAGATTAAAATAAACAGAAAAGATGAAACTATATAGTCATAACTGTTCACAAAATCGAAATTTTTCAATATTCTGATTGATTGCACTCATCATGATCTTCAATGCAAACATCACATGAGTACATATAAAAGTAAAAGAAAAAGTAGGCCTATATCTTTAAAAAACATAATTTTTTGAGGATTCACTTGCATCAATTACTGTAATCAATTTTGTTTGCTGTTATAGGTTTGATGATGAATACCTTTGTATGTATGTAGTCAAGTACCATATGTATTCTATTTCTGGGAAACTTCTAAATCTCTAAACCAGTTGGTGGGGTGTCATCAAAATTCAGTAAAGCCACTGGAATCACGGGTCTTGGGTTCGAATCCCAATGGAGACAATAAGCTTTAAAAAACCTGTCTTGAAAACCAAAAGCAAAATAGAAAAGAATTTAGGGTTATATTTTTAGTGAATAATAATGATTGGTTTCAATGATAAGCAGATAATCACTTGTTATTAGTCATCACTGTACTAGCTTCACACAGCTCATTGCTCCTATCTTAGTCATCTCTCACTTGTACTTATCTGATTTCAAAGAAATAATGAGATGCAACAAGTCAATCTCATTAAATTACATTAATCTCTACACAACTGTTATGCTGATGTTTTCATGAATATAATTTTCCAAATAAGACATCTGCTGCTAAATCTGTAAACAACTGAATTTAAACTCACAACATTTATTTTTGGATTTTTTACTTTAGTAGTCACCTATAATTTATAAATATTGGAAGCAAAAAAATGGCCTAACAGTTCTCACCAATACATGCCTCTGATTTTGAACTTTTAGATCTCGTGCATACACATTGCTAACATAGACTGATGGCTAACACACCATGTCCTACTCTACCATCCCATGAGATAAAAATTTGACTTTACATTAAATTTGTGTGAAGCTATTTGTAGAATTGATTTTATCGTTACTTTATATTTACATATCTGGTTCTCATTGTTTAGAAATTTTTCATAAATATTGTGAATGATATAGCCTACATTATTTTGTATGTGCTGATTGGAATAATGTTTATTAGCTGGAACTTTCACTTCTCATTCATTGGCTGTTAGTTGAAGATATGGAATGATGCCAAAAATGAAAATATTGCCTGGTTTGGTGAACCTCAAATTTCTAGTTAAAAGTTAGGTTAGAAGCAAAATATGACCTGTACTTTACTCTACTGTACTATGGAGAGCCTGCTTGACACATCTCATGTTTTTTACTTTGGTCTGAGAACTTGTTTGACTTGTATTTCCTCATATTAAAAATAAAAGTGATACTAAACAAAATAAATAAATCAATAAAGATATGAATCACACTAAAGTACACCATGAACAGAGCAAATTTTTGTGTACTTTACAAAAATCAATGACTAACAGAAGATAATTTCTGCATACTGTATGTGTTTTAACCGTCAAATAACAAAAAGTATAACTTTAAACAGTGGTGTTTCATTTTTTTTTTATCCAAATAGAAAAAAATTAATTAGTTCACTTGCAGCACATTTTACAAACTAAAGTACAGTATGTTGCAGTTATCCTAAGCAGCACTTAGGTGACATCACCGGAAGCCAACACAGCACTTCAAAACAATGCACGGGTAAAATATAGAAAACAAAAATTACTAAAGTATTTATCGGGATCAAGCTGTTATTACGATCTGATTTATTGCTAAACTCTTTCTCTCAAAAAGGATGTACAGTACTCTGTTGTACAAAGAATGCCAGGGATGTCGTTATGCAGGGTGGAGGTGGGCTTGGCCGAGCAGCCTTGACGTCTTTCGCCCATCCTAAAGCCACATTTAAGGTCTTCCGCCCAGTCTCATACCTGTCTCTTATACACACGCACAAATTCAAGATTTTCCCCCAAATTAATAGTAATTAATAACGCGACAATGGATTCTCGCACCGGTCAGAATGTTGTTTGACAGGCGCTTCCTTCGCTGATTCGTCGCTTGGCATGAGAGCAACGTAGTTTGTTTGAAAACTCAATGTGTCTGTCTGTTTTTCCAGTGGGGGTAAGCTGGAAATTAGCTCTCATGCAACGTACTTTCAACATAGCCAGGCTAGTTAAAAATTGATATCAAAAGTTAAGATTGTTTTCCATAAGCATGCTCAGTCTACGACGTTGAGTAAACAGGCATGTTATTGTTTTGATTTAATTGTTGCAATGATTTCAAGATCTTTTATCATTATACCGTGTAACACTGCGGCAAATTTATAATATCACTAAGCCTCCCTAGCTTGAATAGCGCTAACTGTACGTAGTGCTGGTAAGCCTACTGGTAGGTAATTAACAGTTTAAAGCGTTAGTCGGATTAATTTTCTCCGACTAAATAAAGCCTTGCGTGGAGGCATCACCTACTACTGTTTCCCCATTGAATGTCCCAGAGGGCTGTGGAATGTGGGGACAGCTTGGTAGAATTGATGTGTAAAAGCAGGGCGTAGTTGTACGAGCGATGTTTGTTTCCCACGATATATAGCCACTGTAACCATGATTCTTACTATTCTTATTCATTTCGCTTTTAGTGGAGCAAAACTTGTGAGCAAGTCGATGTTAATTTGCATTCAGGCTGTAATTCATGACTGAAAATGGGAAGACCCTAGCTTACTATCGGGAGATCGTTGGAGTCGCCCACCACCAGTCGTAGATATTTTGAACTAGTGAAAATCAACAAGATATGTTAAATAATAAAGGATAGGAGATACATGTGAAATTGTTTCCATAATTTCGTTCTAATTTATGGAGTCATTCTATTAGCAAATAAAAATTCATAATCTTGGCATTACATCTATTTGTTACTAGTCCATGACTACTGTATTGCAATTGCATAAGACAGAACTAAATGGAAGAAAAGCAGACATTATTATGATGATTACATGATGATGACCAATGTTACAAAGGCTAGTAGTCCTTGTCTTTAAAAATAAATTATTGATTTTGTTTTTTTGATTAAAATTATATTACTTTCATGAATGACCCTCTTATCCTGGAATAAAAAATAGTTTTTAATAATATGTCGCATAGGCTAGTATTCGTCCTTGACTTTAAAAAAATTAGGTACGTACATATTTTATAAGCCATCAAAACTAAGTAAATTGTTAAGTTACATTACCCAAGTCAAACATTTTGGCTCTCTATACAGCAAGAATCCCAGTGCTTCGGGGGCTTTGCCCCCTCTGAAACCCATCCCCCCATTCGGTTCTTCGGCCCTCGCTCGGTTGGCGCTTCGCACCAAAGTACACATACGTTCATGCCAAACCCACCCGAAAAATTCTAACACCCACACTCAGTTTTCAATAGATACATCCCTGGGGTGCTTCATCAATGTTGTATAAAAACTCACCGCAAAATTCATTTGTAACAACCACAAACAATGGATTCATATTCTAATGGTTTTCAAATTAAAAGAGATAAAAACAATGGTGACTCAGTGCATCAGTGGCTTCTTAATTCATATGAGTGTTTTATTATATCAATTCTATTGTAGGCCTATTTATCTTTAATTCAATGTTTTACTATGTAAATTTTCTCCAATATGTGTCTTCCTCCTACAAAAATAATTTATTGTTCTTTTGTTAGATGTTTTGCTGCATGTATTTTCAAAAAACAGATTTCGATTTAATTTTTAAAAATAAATAATAACAATATTATGATGAAGAATTGTGTGTGCATATTGCATTCAAGTACCCATCATCACCATTGTAATGATGGAATCCACAGTAGAGTTCCTTTGAATAAATTTGTAAACAAAAGCATAACATGTGTATTATCTAATATCAAATCTTAAAAACAATAAAAAGTGTAGATAATTTCAAATTCAGTTTAATAAAGGATACAGTCTTGTACTTTGCCGCCTTCAATGACACCTCTTTTAGAGAAGGAAAGTAGGATGAATTTTCCAAATCGACTTGAATTGTTGTTGTAAACCGTTTTGGCATTTCCAAAAGCCTCTAGAATAGGGCTACAAAGAAAAAGAAAAATGTATTCTCATTATAATGTACATCTGCTGAA
Organism: Anneissia japonica; assembly: GCF_011630105.1. Classification (NCBI taxonomy): domain Eukaryota; kingdom Metazoa; phylum Echinodermata; class Crinoidea; order Comatulida; family Comatulidae; genus Anneissia; species Anneissia japonica. Next base: position 521,706 of record NW_022709610.1, on the reverse strand, counting down.
TAAATACTCATATTTTATATTCATCATCATTTTATTATCAGTTTTGTTTGAAATATAAAGTTATTAGTTCACTAGTATCACTCAAGTATCTACATTAATAGAGGAAACCAAGAAACCAAGTAAGGAAGGATGAAAGAGGAAAGCAAAAAAAATGAAAGAGGAGGAATAAGGTATGTAGATCATGTTACATGTTGCGCTACATTTTGTAGAATTAATTGTGGTACTAGCAGTAGATTTCCTGTTTTAAAATTTATTTTGCAATATAAAATATGTGCTTTTGCTCAAGTTGTATTGATTTCAAGTACTGTAGCGTACTACAGTATATTCCGTCTGCATGGCACTGTCATCTTCCAAATTCCCATGAATCGTTACGTTTGGATTGATTTTAAAATATTTTATTTTAATCATGATTCTCATTTGTTTCTTGGCGTCAAAGTCAATAATATTTCCAATTCATACTTTGATGAGTAATACCTTCAATATAGATTGGGCAGCGTGATGAGACGAGATAGACAGCAATGAGACAAAATATTGTAGAACAATAACATAAAGAAGAGCAATAAGAGAGAAAGGCAAGATAATTCGATGAAAACAGTAAGATGGAGAGGCAACTGTGTGACAACAAGATGATAAATTTGCAGGATAATTATCACATTAGGAAATCCATGCTCATCTCCATAATTGATGCCATAACAAGAATACAAGGTTGGAAGCATAAGATAACAAATTCATATCATTATGATGAATAAAACACTTAACATTACTAGGTGCTGACTCATTCAAAACATCCCACTGATATACAAAAACCGCACCAACATGTGCGGTTTTATCAGGTAAAATAATCAGCTTATGATATGCACATTCATAGATAGCCGCGCATCTATAATTTCATGTACGTTCGCAAATTCTGCAGAATCAAAAAAGGATGTTGTGTCTCATAAATCGACGTACATTAGCTCCTAATGGCGGCTATAAATGAACATTGCCAACCATACAATTAATCACTGAGGTTAATATAAGAGAGAAATTATAGCGCATACTTAAAAAAACATCAGTCGTTTACTACTACCGTAGTCCCATTGAACAATTATAATTGATACCAGACTCAAAATTTCATGAAATCTGATTGGTGGATTGGTTAAGTGAGCACATCAGGAATCTATCTCTAGTGGCATCACTCTATTCATGAATGAATCAGGAGAATTGGAAATTGTAAATAATGTTTGATTTCAACAGAGTGGTATGTCAATTACTGCTCTGTTTGTATCTTGTATGGCTTTGCTTAACTTGTACATTGCTATGACATGTAAGAAAATGATTACTCAATAAACAAATTTGTCAAGTCATATAAAATAAGATTTAATAATAAATATTCTACAATGTTAATTTTTTTAAATCCAAGTCCAATCATCTTTCATTTCTTATATTTATTGCCTGCTAATGCTATAGCCTATCATCATTGCTGCTTGCTAGTTATTTCACAAAACATCATTTAGTATAGGTTTAGGTCACATTCTTTTGCTTGTCTTCTGTTCATTTTGCAAGATTTATGATGCAAGGGACTTTTGCTGTTCTTTTTGCAATGTTATTATAATTGTTTTCATTCATTTTCAGTCATTTTGCTTGGGAACTGTGAAAATCAAGCATATATCGGATTAAAAAAGACAGGTTTCGCAGTGACCTAAGTGGTAAATAAACACCTGACCAAATAATGTCATAATAGAAACAAGGATAAATTCCTAAAGGATTAGCTGGGATTAGCAGTTTAATTAGCTGAACAAAAGAACCAAATAGATTTTGGCACAGTTATGAATTGTTCAGGTTCTCAATTAAGCATAAATACTCAATTTAACTTAAGCGCATTCTCCAATTAAAATAAATTTCACGGCACACTAAATCTGTAAGTATAATTATGATAGCTGATGCATTAAATGGGATGCTTAAGAACATGTAAAACTGAATATAAGCAATTATTATTCTACTGTTAACAATAAATCACAAAGCATGCACCCGTTTCTATTATTCTCATCAATATCACAACTACAAATGCAAACCCAATTTCCTTCATTATCAACTAAAATTTGCTATTAATTACTTCAATTTTGAAACCTCCCAACACTGTACTGAACAGGACTCAATTATCCCTTCTCCTTTCTGCAAGGACATAGATTCTCTAGCACACAAAATATTTACTGTGGTATATGGGCAAGAAAAAAGGTGTGACATTGTGTAATAAACAAAGGTTGGAAGTACTTGGATTACAGTGAAGTCAGCAAATTGCAAGTGGCCACTCATCACCAACCCAGCTGACAGAAAGTGTAGTCACGCCTCACTGCACAAACTCTCCATAACCAAATTCAAACCCGCAGCAGAATAGCAATGAGATTACTACACTGCATAGATAAATAGGCTAATCAGACGCAAAAGCACATAGATTTGGGAAAATTCTACTCTAATTGCAAAACCTTTGTCTGTGTATTCACATATCATTATAATTCATTTCCGATTCTTAACTCTTTAGGCAGAATGCATTATTATTTAGTAGAGAGATGTACATCCTTCCAATATTTGAGAAATATTTTTTAAATCGGCCTTAAAATAATATCCGTATATTAGAAATTGTAATGTTAACGTATTATAATAATTTGAAATATTAAGTTGTTTTAAAAGTAGATATCAGTTTTTAAAATATATTGATTTATTTAATTTTTAAAAATGATTCTTTAGCATTATAATATATTTATTTCAAATATAAGGAGGGTGAAGCCAAGGAGGAACAAGGTTCCTATACAAGATTTCACAGCCCCAAACATGAAACAAACATGAAACATGAAAGAAAAAACAAATAACAATAGCATACAATCACACACAGCAAAGACACCATGCAATTGTACAAATTTTATACAAGGGTCGATTTAACTATATTTACTAAATATTTAAATTATTATCATCATTATTATTATCTTTTTTGATTAAAAAAAAACATTTTTAGAGGGTTTATAATTCACCGAGTCCTAATATACAACAAATATATTATGTGAACACAGGTTGTAAAAATGTAAAAGAGGGATAGATAGATCCATGGAATGAAGCATATTACAATGTGGTATTCTATGTACAGTGAAGCATATCACAATGTGGTATTCTTATGTACAGTATGTGCTTACCTGCTTTGGAGAATACATTTCTCAACTGATACATCATTGCCTGCCTCCTTAGCAGACGCTTGACTCATCTTTGATAGGTAATTCAGGATAAACTTGGTACTTTCTGTCTTCCCAGCTCCACTTTCACCACTAGCAAGATATAATACGGAATTACAAAAACAATGATTATGAATTACATTACAGTACTAGCTTTAACAGGGACTATGTTATGCTTTCAGTTTTGTACAGTATATATTCTCAATGAAAAGGCAATGGTTTTCATTGTTGTTCAAAATCACAAAGTACAATATTAATAAATTATAGTATTAAAATTAAAATTATTTAAAGAAATTTATAAAAAAATAACCAACAGATAATACAGCAATAACAAAACAAATAATAATTTAAATATTATTAATAATATGAAAAATATAATTAACTAAAGTAGTGTACATAGGCTTTTTGCCTTATGGTTTATTTAGCTTTATTATTATTAATATGCTGCATCTAACCATCACAATAGGAATAAACAGGTAATATCTTTGTCTATGTAGATATTTCTAAAGAGAATGTGGAGCCATGAAGTCTGGAATAAATGATAAAGGTACAATTGAGAATTCAAATCATCCATAAATGATATAAATATGCTACTGATAATTATAGCGTTGGTGGTAGAGAGCCTAGTGCAGCAAAAGGCTAACTACGATCTACAGCAGGCAGCATCATTTTATGTGGTTCACATTGAGTACCTGGCAGACACCTAGCTGTGACCATGATTGCCATTAATAATATTATATTCTTGCCCTTAATCTCTGTTACTCTCGTTAAAGTGAATCCCACATGTCTCAAGATTGAATACTTTACTTCTCACTTTCATACCTCCATACTTATTTACAGAGACAGGCCTCTATTTTAAAATGTATTGATACAATGGTAATTATGGTAAAACCATTTGAATTCATTACAAATAGTTCCATGGTGTGGATATGGATTGTATCAGTACTAGGTTCATTCAGGTGTTTATATTAGAGTAGTTTAGAGAATGAAAGAAGGAAGTAATATCCAGTGTACAGAGAATTTTATTTTTGTATTTGTTGTTGCTTGATTAGGAGCTGAACCCATCGTTGGTAATCAAAAGGACAGACCAAACATACATTACTGTATATAGAATATGGAAGGCAAAGAGGAAGTATAGAGTAAAATTTTCAAGCTCACAGCCAGGTGATTTGAGGGGTTCAAATAAAACCCCCTTTGAAGGAATGCCCTTTTCAATTATTAGTAAAAAGTACCATTGCAGGCAAGTTACTGAAATTAACTCCCAATATTTTTTAGGTGTATTTTAAAAATTCACGCCAACTATAAATAGGGCAATTTAATATTTTGAGTGTGGTAGAGAATAACATATTGAAGGCATTATACATGTTGAGACATGGACTTGAGTGCTTCCTACTGTAGGATTATTGTGGATTATGTCCAGTGCATTTGCAGTTTATTGTCCACTGTGTTTATGAATGATGAAATGTTCACTACGCTGTGCTCAATGTCCAATGGGAATAGTATGATGTTCCAAATGTCCAGAGAAGGCAGTGTTATAGTAGAATGTCCATGTTGAGTAATGGCAATTGTCCATTTTAATTGTGGTCAGGTGTTCAGCACACCTGTGGTTAAGTTCACTGTGGCTGTGGTTGAAGGCTATGAATGACTCAATAGATCCTATTCTATTGTTGCTATCGTAAGTTTCTAGTTGCCATAGTAATGGATGAGCTAGACCTTGAAGTTAAGTTTAATTATAAGAGTCATCAAGGAGTGTCAAGACCATAAAACAGTTTTGAAGTAAGTAGCTTTCAATATCACAGATATGTGAACCACATTGAACACAGCATCAATGATGCTGCCACTGACTAAGCTAGGTATAGAAAATACTATGTAGTAGTTGCTTGTGTAATGTTAATGTCACACCAAAGAATATAGGGGAGGGGGGCAAAGAGGTCTGACTGTCCTGATTTTGAAGGAGGTATGCACTGAATTGAAAAATTCAGTACTACTACAAGATAGGGGCCCTATTAGTATTAATATTTGCATAGAGTTTAAATTTGAACAGTGTTCCATACATGCAACGCATGTTCGATATGACTGACTTTTACAAGAATATCTTCTCTTTTGAAGAAGGAAGTAATTGTGGTAGTACTTTTCAAAGGAAACCAGCGAGTCAGATCTCTTGCCATTCTACTCCTTCAGATGTCACATGCACCTAGCAACTAGAAATGGACTGTGTGCTAATTAGACATCACAACCAATCACATAATGAGATCACAGGATGCTTATATTTCTAAGTTTGATGCTGCTTCATCAAAATTGAAACACAAGTAAAAAATCTTATTCAATTACATCATCATCACAATAATATCATCACTACTACTAACACTGCCTTCACACTACTAACACTGCCTTCACACTGCTAACACTGCCTTCACACTACTAACACTGCCTTCACACTACTAACACTGCCTTCACACTACTAACACTGCCTTCACACTACTAACACTGCCTTCACCAACAGGGAGCTTTTGATTTGTGCGATATGATGCTACGACGGATTCACTCATGCGTGACAGTCCTACGTCCTCTGCACAACATGGATTTGGTCAAATTGTGTAACAGAATCCACGGGCCGAGGAGAACTTAACATTTTCGCATACGTAGGTGACTTCTTAGTGATGTCAATACGTTCTATGTCCTTTGGCGTCGTGCAATCATAAGAACCCCTATTATTTATTTGACCTGGACATGACCCTATCTCCTTTCCTACTTTGTCATTGATATTACTGCATATAAGATCAATGGAAGCAATTTGTCTATGCAGACACAAATCATGATGAGGGATCAGCCCTTAGATATGCATAATTAGACTCTCACTTCTAATGATAAAATGAATAATTCATTATGAATAATTAATGAATGAATATTCATGAAGATACTGTATGATTATACAACAATCAATCATAGACAATTAGGATTTTAGTTCTGTATTGCCTAATGTCCAAATTATCAGTGAATCCTAAACATTGGCAATAGAATTACAAACATTTTTATTGAAAAGGTTAAAACTATTTATGGAGATACTATTCTCATCATAATAAACATCAACTTCTACATTTATTAAAAACATTTTATTTCAAATAAAGATAAATGTAAGTCAAGAACAATTGAAGATAATGCTGCGAAATTTGTGGTCTATTAGGGACAATAAAAGACACTGGATTGAGTTTGGTGTCAATATTGAACATGACCAAATTGCATCAATCATTGAGCATGACTGCACAGTAGCCATGTGATTGGTAGTGTAGTACAAAGTATATGCTTAAAATGGTCAAGTGCTCTCCAGAGAATGAGCTTAAGAATAATTACATTGGAAGTCTCCCATTGTTTAGACACAACACTTGTGTATTGTATTCTGTTTGAACATGGAGGTATTATAGTGAACTTTGAAGTATTATTTTTGGACGCACTTTTATCATGTGAAGTGTGCCACTGTTTCAAAAGTGTAGTTTCCGAATAAATTATTATTATTATAGAAGACCAAGGGTAAATGCTGATGACATAATACTACATATTGTTTGATAAGATATTGTTCATCAATGACTCTGACAATACTGGAAACTGTGGGTTTTGTTTACTAGAAATATTGCTAGTTTAACATTTTCTTTTTTTTATTCCTATTTCATATTCATTTTTTTCAAGTCAGTTTAATTTTATTAGCTACTAGTGCCATCAAAGGAAAATATCCGCATTAACAATAACTAATTGTTAACTAATCTTGTAGTTTGGCATGGAAACAAAAAGAAAAATGGAACTTCCGGTACATACAACCATGTCCTTGTTGCTTTTCTACTAATTGACAATGCTGACAAGTTTTGTGAGTTTTTCTTAGCCCATGATTCTAAAATTAGTAAAATAACATTTTTTCTATGGTTACTATTAGTGGTGACATCTTTTAAAAATATCTACAGAAACAACTATAAAATCTTGATTTTTTTTTAAATGATACAAAGAAATTTATTAAAATTTTATTTTCAGTCTAACCAGACATGTGAAATCATAGTGACCATAATAAACACTTATAGACCACAACATTTAACCTAAAATGTAGGCTGCGAATGATAACACTCTACATATGGTACAAGTAATTCACTGTACCTCCCTTGCTATCAAATAACATTGCAATCTCAGCTACTTATAATAAATGTTCTTGTTGAGGATTGTGCATGCCGAAGCATCTACCTTGCTGTCCCTGGAGGCTATAGTAATGTATACAATGAAGAAATATAATACTTGCCTTGCTAAAGGACATGGTATAGGTTTGATTCATTCATAATTACTGAATCCCCTTACTTTTACCTGTATATTAAAATGTTCATACATTATTTTAATAAAGCTCCAGGGAAGCAATATTTTAATATGTGTTTTTTTTTGTTGGTAAAAAAAATAATAAATACTTCTGCATTGCATAAGGTCACTTTCAATTTCATGAACAATTAAAAATTATTTCAATATTAAATAATTTTAAGAATAAATCCCATTATAATTAGTAATAACTTTATTTAAAAGAATTATCATTTTATATTATGATAAATCTTTCACAAAAAAAAAAAAAAACAACATTTATGACACCTATCTAGTCAACAAAAAGCTAAATTACAATCTATTACAGTGTTAGCACCTGACCATAGCTGCCTGCCTATTCCACCCCACACCACACACAGCACCACTGTGGTTTTCATGCATTCTGCACTCTGAAATTAGTCACTGATTATTTCCTGGAATAAGACAGTATTGTTTCATGAAATCCACAGGCCAAATCACTTTGAATATAAAGCAGGAAAGTTACAATATTGCATAATATAATATTTGGTATCAGAAGTTCTAATTACAATCATATCAATCTATGTAAACAAAGACAGTAAAAAATCCACTGTTTATAACATTCATTTATACCATACATAAAAACATTTCTCTCATTCTAAAGCTATCCCATAGTTGTACATGACATTCAATACTCAAGATATAATAGTACGGTAATAACTATTTTTGTTATTCAAAAGTACCACACAAAAAAATGCCTTGTATTATCTCCATAGCTACCGGGGCCACTGCCCCTACTACTGTTACCATCACCTCATCATTATGTAACATTCATCATCATTATTATTACCGATATAGATTAATTATTTATTCATTTATTACCATCATATTTAACAAGGGTAACCATTCTAGATCCAAGGCAAGCCAGTGAGCTTATCAATAGGGGTCCTCGAATGAATGCTTGCTTATTCAAGTGTACTGCCTTATTAATGTGATTGTAAATAAAATTATGTACTTATAATTTGCTGCATCTTGTTTGAATTGTTGTAAGGTTTGTAGAATGCAATCCTAGGTTAACAGACCATTAATTGTACAATGAGAAATTTATCTAGCATGGTTTGACATTGTCGAGTGAGCAATGGCTGACTATACACGCGGAAGGGATGACACTATTGGTGTGATTGTCATCCAATCTGCAGCACAGATTGTAACAAAATCAATGTCTGGTCCATTCAATATCCCCTGCTAAGGCATGCAATATCACTGGTATTTTGATCAGGGACATTTTAAGTGGTGGGAATGTATTAAATACAGCATCTGTATCCTGGTATTATGTTCAGTATCTATCAACATTGGACATTAACTAATAAAATACAGTGTGATCTCTATTGTAAAGTCATGTATACACTGCCACAGACTGTCGTCAGATACTTTACAATGTTCAGTGTATGGTTTTATTTACTTGAATTTACTGAGTTTTTCTACTAGTGCTTGTTTCAGACATCTGATTAAATGTATCATGTCTGCCCATCTGTTGAAATTGGACATTGTTCTACTTCCAAAATCAAATATTGTTTGTTTGACAGATAAAAATTGGTGTATTATTATTATTCTCTATTTGGAAACAAAACTTTTACAACACTGGCATGTGTACGTAATATATCGGTGTGTCCAAAGAGAAACAAAACCAAAACTTGACACATCAAGCTAATTAAAAAAAAAAACTTAACAAAGTAAACTAAAAAGACATACTGTAAGTCTTATACCTCCCTGCCTTCACCCTTCAGCACATGTGTTGAAACACAAAAACCCATTGACTGTATCCCCGACCCACCCTAAACCCTACCCATTATAACCGCCTTCATGACCTAAACTATAACCAAAGTTAAACGTTGCCTACTGCCTTTTACACAGAGAATGTGCGGGTACAGTATGGAGTGATTTATGGGATCTAGTTACTGTATACAGCAGAACCCCTCCTTAGGGAGATACTATTAAGGGGAAACGAAGGAAAGAACATCCTTTAACATTACTGTTCAGGGAACACTTTTTTTTTATCTGTATTTGTAAATTTGTATATTGGAAGCAATGTAAAACAATGCTTAAACATCATACCACTATATTTTTAATTATAAACATGCTAAATATGCACATAAATACCACATTATCCTGCATTACCAAGGACAAGTTACTTAATCAAACAGCACACTGTGATATCAAGATCTTTCAAACAGTAAGGAATGTTAAGTAAAAACTGGGGTGTACATAGTCTTCTATTCATATCCCATTATTTTTCTGGATATGACCCTGATTATTATTATAAACACTAGCATATACCCGTGTTCCGCACAGTGTTGAATAAGTGGGGAAAAGTGGCGATGTATATTGTTGAATGTAATAGGAAGTCGAGGAAGCAATCATTGTGGATGTTATGGTTAGAATAATACTTTTCTAAAGGATGTTTTTGTAGATGAGCGTCTTTGCTGGATAGAGTCCTTGTAAGGAATTATTGTCCAGTTTGTTGAAGTGCGGATTCAGAATTTTTCTAACGGGAAGGGGGGAGGGGGGTTTACAGAATGGGTGAGTAGCACATAACATAATATGCACTGAAATTTAAAAAATTTAGTGGAAAAAGCAGGAGACACGTGTCCAACACCCCCCCCCCCCCCCCTTTTACTGAATCTGCCCCTGTTGATCTGACCACACTCCACTTCCTTACTGGATCCGCCCCTATTGCTCCGACGAAATTTCAAAAATTTAGTGGCAAAACAGAAAGGCATGTGTTCAACACCCCCTTCTTCCACCCCTACTGGATCTACCGCTATTGATCTGTCCAATCCCCTCCCCCCACTGGATTCACCAATGTTGATCTGTTGTGTTTACGTAAATTCGAGTTTTGATTGGTGGAGTTGGCTTGACCCTAAATTTCCACTACCCCCATTAATGGATCCGCACCCAGTTGATCCGACGTGTATTACGTAAATTTGAGGTGTTGATTGGTAGAGCTAGCTTGACCCTAAATTTAACCTTCAGTGTCGCTATGTTTTTTTCATGCACAATGGCATTGCGGAAGAATAGCCATATCGACCCGATCCAAATCGACCTGGATTCGAAAGAGAGGGGTCTACGGACACTCTAGTACTGTACAGTAGCTATGCTGGCTAGGCTAGCTACAGTAGGCCTGTATGGGAAGGCTAGGGTAGGCTTAGACGAAATTATTAGGCATTGGCCTAAGCTTTTAATATCAGGTCTAATTATGCCTAGGCGTACGTTAATGTTTAGCTGATCGATTTCTAAAACATGCCATATATTTTATTGCTAATGTGTTTGAGGCATATAATACTACAGTAATATATTCAGTATACAATAGATACTCCTCCATGTTCATGTTGTTAGAAGCAGATACAAGAACATTTTGCTTATATATTTTGTTGATGCGAGGCATGCGTGGTGACGTAATGAAGCTGCCAAACAGACTGCTTCTTTTACGGCCTGATGCGATATTTTTAAAATCTGAGGATTGTGGTACAGCTTAACAGAGGGGATTTATTTATGTGATCAAGGGCGTCGATCCGTGGTTGAAAGCGGGAGGGGGGGGGACGAAATGAAAAATAAAGTCTTTGGCTGTACGCCCAAGCCTTGGTTGGGGACCAGGGGGAAAATCCCCCGGAAGCTCTGGCACCTATAGCCTTTCAATTGATTTTAAGCATTTCCATACGAAATTTTTAAAGTATCCAGTGGCGGATCCAGTGATTTGAAATAGAGCTGGGCCCAGAGAGGGACTTTTACAGATGGAGAGAGTAGACCACCTCATTTATGATTATGACACCTCTACTGTAGATTGCTGGACATGGCACTCTCAGACCTAAATTCTTATAATTATAATTTTCCTTTGTTTTTTCCATTTTTAAAAAATAATTTTGAAAAATTTAGGGTCGGCTCGGCCCCACTTGAATCCGCCACTGATTATTATGACATCATTGCGAGATTGCGTCAACGTAACACTGGAGTTTGTAAACTTTTGGCATCACTAAATCGAAATAGATAGACATGTCCGTGTCAAAGGCTGTATAATTATTGTTTAATAATAGCTATATAAAATTCAATTGACTACCTATAATTTTTTGAAATTAGGAAAAACAGTAATCCTATGTATGTAGATAATATTAAACACTAGTATATACGTACGGGTCATAATAACATACAAAAAGAATAAATCGTTTATAGCAAAAATTGTGCACTTTTGAGTTTGTAAAAATATTGGCCTAATAAGTATACACGCTTCCAATTTTAACAACGTTCAGTGCATTGTTTTCACAATAAATTTAGCCTCTGATAACTGCTGCACCCATAAAATCAATCTAGTGGTTTCGGAGATGGTTACGAAATATAAAAACAATTGCGTTTCTACACTCGGTTTTGGTCCGGAAAATATGTACCGCACTTGGAAGAGTGGACAGAAAAAAATTCATGATTCATGCGTAATTGTTATGCTTTCCATTCACTTTTAAAAGTGGGATTTTAATTATAGAAGATTGGTGAAAAGTGGGCGAACAATCGATATGATGTCTCCCCTACCTTGAAAAGTGGGGGACGTGTCTCCCCTGTCCAAAACTGATCGGCACCCATGAATGTGATGTAAGGGACTTGCGAAAGATGGTGTAAAAGGTACTGATTTTTGGTAGTTTTTGGCCGTTTTTTGTGTTGTTATTCAATATCCAGCCTTGAAAAGAAGTGGAATGTGGTCGTGTGACCTATAGAAACCAGTGTATGAGATATGAGTACATTCCTGCCACCAATTTCAGGAGATAGGTGAAGTTACACGGAGGCGATTAGCAGAATTAATATATATATAGATTATCATTCACTCAGTTTTTCATTTTTAGCATACAATACAGGTATGTCCAAGTCAAATGGAAGTACAGGTATTTATAACCTTCTACAATATTTTATGATAGTTTTCAAGGACAATCTTCTAAACAGGAAGTATATTTTTGTTTCCTTGAAAAGAACAAACAATAATAAATATACAATGAAGAGGAACAAATGCAATGACCAAAACGCTGACAGCAATGATATAATTTATTAATGAAACCATCTGTCTATTAAAACTACAATGATTTGAAATTTGAACAAAGGATTACCATTAGGTAATTCTTTAGTTCTCAAATTAAACAATGTAACATTATTCTGGGATTCAGTTAGGTGGGATAGTTTGTTAGGTGAGATATTTTATTGGGTGAGACCTTTTGTAAGCAAGAATACTTCTCATGGAGTGCTAGGGGTGAAAATGTTGTAAATTTTGTAAATTGAGAGAAAATTATAAATAAGCTTATCATATTTTCAAAATTATATTTTTACATAGCTACTACATTGATATTTCATTTTTATAACAGACGGATAGATTTTAAAATTTCTACAGCGCTAATAAATATGAAAGTTTTCACTAGTGCTTTAAATATAAATATTTGAGAATGTTGCTTGTGGTTACTATGGGATTGGAACCTAAGATTCTGTACTATCATCGTAGCACATGCTTTTTATATAGGCCTACAGTACTTATATCCACTGAGTAAAGTAGTGTTATGCACTGAGTAGAGACAATGACATTTAAGTGTCACAAGGGAGTTTATGGACACAAAAGTAATCATGGAGATGATAGCAGTGCAGCTTAATGATGACAGAACGGTATTGTGTTGACATTGTCCACAAACTACAGCAGTTTATGTGTTTGACATCACTTTACAATAAATAGCTTCCCCTGGATAATGTCACAGATTAAATAGACTTAGCCGATAAATGTAGCCTACGATGTTGTTTGAACAATTGAACAGGACATTTAAGATTTTGTTATCAAGTTAAAAAAATACCATGCTACATTATTAGATAGAGAAGTTATTGTACAGATTTAAATCAAATCCAAATTAAAAATAGAATTTACTGTATTTACCTACTACCTAAAATAGACAATTTTTCCTACAGTAACAAAATACTAAAATGTAATTAATTACTGTATCCCTACTTAAATTTCTTGTATATTCTATATTAATTGCTAAACTATTTGTATATCCAAATCCCACAGAAAAAAAATAGTTACTTTTTTTTATTACTATGGTATAGTCAATGTTCAATGTACTTGATGGAAAAGGTTAAGGCATTCATCCAAGATGAAGCTTTGTGCTGTAAGAGTTAACCTCTTAAAATATAGTAGGCCTACTGTATAATAAGAAGTGTTCACTCTTTCTAAAAACAAGCATTCTGAACCTGCAGTCTTTCATTTTACTTTGCCTTTTTGCATACTGTTTAAATACATGATTGATGTCTTTTAAACAATTTTACAGATAATTACAATCCAGTGTTTGTAACAAAGTGTATCTGAAAATTACAATAGTTAGCTAGACTAAAAATAACTAATAATTTATTTTTGTGAAACTGATTATTTAGTGAATAAAATCAAAGCTATTGGTTGGCTAGTGAAGAAAATCAAGGCTATGCATATTCAGCCATCTTAACATCAGTTAATTAAGCAAATTCCTTGTTATCTGCATGGCTGTCTATTCTGGCTCTGTGCCAAGTCCATCAAAAAGACAGTGTCTTTTCACAAAGACAGTGGTTGAAAATATACGGATAGTGTAAGATTTATGTGGTGATGATGATAATGGTGTAGACGATGGTGGTGGCGATTATCCTCTTGGAAATTGTGATGATAATGGTGATTGTGATTATTATTATGATGATGATGATGACAGTTTTCAAATCTTTTAACTTTATTATGCATTACAAGTAAATAACCTTTGTGGAAAGCCAACTAAAGCGATTACTTAGGGTCTTTGAATCATGCATACATGAATATCATTTGTAAAAGAAATCTGGAAAATAAACTTTGCCAATAGTTGCTGATTAAATTCCCATGCAACAGCAAGTCACCGTACTTACTAATAAGATGTAATGTGTAAAGTGTCGTTATGAGGGGTTGGTATGGTGATTAAACAACATAAAGGTGTGTGAAAACTAATAAAGGAGAGTACATCCTCACCTGATAAGAACACATTGATTAGCTGTTTGTTTCCACATGGAATAATATGTGTCATTTGCTATTGCGTAGATGTGAGGCGGCAAATCACCAATATGCCGCTTATCGTAAGCCTCCATCACTTCAAAATCGTAAAGTCTTGGAATGGTCTTGTATGGATTAACAGCTGCCAATATGGAACCAATGTACGTCTTGAAGAAAAACAAATTAGAAAAATATTATCATTATGGGTTGATCATGAAGAAGTACTGCAGAGATGTAAGCTGGCTGGCAATAATTCCAGGCCTTCTAATTCAAGGGTACTTGGTTATATATCAGATATGTTTTTCAAGAATAACAAATTCCCCTCCAAGAATCTTCATATGAGACTATAAACTACTGTAAGTCTTATTAAGAATACCATTACACATCTTACCCTTCCCAACCCTGAAACTGGAGAGTGTAGTTGTTGGATATAAAAGGAAAATATTAATTTAACTTGCAAAAAAAATGATTCTATTTTCTTAAAATATGACAGTTATGGTACACAGTACTACTGTATAGAGCTTGATATTTTCAGGATGTGATTAATTGAAACTTGATTGGTTTTTATGAGCCTGTAGCCAGCTTACAACTGGAGGTTATGCTTGCCATCCAGGATCCTGACAATTGATTTCATTTCTAATGTGGTTGTTGATACCAAGGATTCAATAGATGGTTTATTTCACCAAAAACATGGAGTCAATGTTTGTAATGAATAATAAGTAAATGTCTTTGTGACAAAAACAGCAATTTTATAAGAGACCCACAAAAACAGATAACTCACATCCGAGGCTGGATTCGGCCGTAAACCCAAATACACATGTAATCCAATAATAGCCTTGGGGCTAATTCTGACGGTCGTCCGGACAAGTAAAGTAAGAACCAGTAAAACCAGTAACTTGCGTAATGTCTTTCCTTCATCCAAAGTCAGACACAAGATTTTCAACAATATTTTTGTTGTTACTGTATAAAACTATCCATAATCTAGCCTTTGTAATTTGATTTGGAACTTCTTCAGTGACGTGAAAACAAAATGAGGAAATTGGGAAAATAAAATGAGGAAATTGGGATTGGGATTGAACATAGGCTACGGTCACACTAGCGTCTCAAGTCTGGCTTGACTCACCGCGGGTGAGATTTCAAGCCAGGCCCGAAATTCTGGGTCGGTCAAACTAGTTGGATGAAAGTCGAAACAGCAGAGCCGTAGAGAGAGAGTTTGGCCAACTCTGTTTCACGGGATTCGATATACGCGCGTGTGATTGGATGGATCGCAATCAAAGATTTTACACCAGATGTGCCCGAACCACTCTTCTTCAACTGATCTTTTATCAGCTTGTGTTTGGCTCGCAATGCCTTCACTTTTGTTTGAATTTGGGCCGATGTTCTCTTCTCATGTCCGAGACTGGCTAATCTGTCAGCAAGCACGCCAAAAATTCCCGTTTTGTTGTTTGTTTTTTTATTTTCTATCCGGTCTCTCAGCTCGGGTTGGCCGCACAAATCTACTAGGTCAGCAGTTTCCTGGTCGCTCTCCAAATCAATCGCATTATTATTAATTAAAATTTGAATTAACTTTTATGAAAAGTAATGATTGCGTCTTGATTAAACACACATGAAGGGTTTTTTAATCAAGAACTTCTAAATACAACGGCGTCATCGACTGTGATTGGTCGACAGCCGACGAGGAAATGTCAATCTCGGTCACGCCAGGGTCAATCCAGGGTCAATATGGGTGCTGAGCCGGGATCGAGATAGGTAGATTGAGATCGAGGTCACGCCAGGCGCGAGTCGGGGCAGATGCGGTCACATTACGAAAATCTCACCCGCGGTGAGTCAAGCCAGGCTTGAAACCCTAGTGTGACCATAGCCATAGGGTTTTTACTCTGACCTGGTTGTTTACAAATCTAAATCTAAAGGTCAATTTGACACGGCCTTCTTACACATGATTAATTACACCTGGAGGCAACGTGTAATTGAAATATCAACTAAAAAAGATGGTTTTTTCGGCTAGATGTTTTTCAAATTTTTTATAGCTAGGGGGAATAGTTAATTGATACACGTGGCCTCTCAGCTGCAAGTACCCAATAAAAATTTACTCGTCCAAAACAGTCCCAAGTGAATGATTCTGTCATGTGATTTTCTATTGTAATTTGTCTATTACTATTTAATTTTTTTATATTAATTTTTGTTTTGTTGATTTGCACAATGTCGTTTACGGCCTTGTTCAAAAACACCATTGAGGTGAACAAGTGTTTCCATGGTTATATAAAGTTATTATTATTATTATAATGAATGTCCATGCAAATGAATGTGGGTTGTTGCTTTTTAATGTTGGAAATTACCAAACAATGTCCATACATTCACTTGCTAGTGCGTATTTTGTTAATGTGGTGAATTACCATGCACTCGCTTTCTAACGTGGGTGTTACTTGCTAATGTGGGTGAATGAATGTCCACGCATTCACTTGCTAGTGGGTGTTTTTGATAATGTGGTGAATTACGCACTCGCTTTCTTATGTGATTGTTACTTGCTAATGTGGATGAATGAGTGTCTATGCATTCACTTGCTAGTGGGTATTTTGTTAATGTGGTGAATTACCATGCACTCGCTTTCTAACGTGGGTGTTACTTGCTAATGTGGGTGAATGAATGTTCACGCATTCACTTGCTAGTGGATGTTTTGTTAATGTGGTGAATTACCAGGCACTCGCGTTCTAACATGGGTGTTACTTGCTAATGTGGGTGAATGAATGTCCACGCATTCACTTGCTAGTGGGTGTTTTTGATAATGTGGTGAATTACCACGCACTCGCTTTCTTATGTGATTGTTACTTGCTAATGTGGATGAATGAGTGTCTATGCATTCACTTGCTAGTGGATGTTTTGTTAATGTGGTGAATTACCACGCACCCGCTTTCTTATGTGGGTGTTACTTGCTAATGCGGATGAATGAGTGTCTATGCATTCACTTGCTAGTGGATGTTAATTAATTTTGGCAATTACCAAACACTCACTTTCTGACGTGGGTGTTACTTGTTAATAGGGGTGAATGAATGTCCATGCATTCACTTGCTAGTGGGTGTTTTGTTAATGTAGTGAATTACCATGCACTCGCTTTCTAACGTGGGTGTTACTTGCAAATGTGGTTGAATGAATGTCCATGCAAGTGAATGCATGGACATTTATTCACCCACATTAGCAAGCGAAACCCACATTAGCAAGTGAATGCATAGACATTTATTCACCCACATTAGAAAGTAAATGCATGGACATTCATTCACCCACATTTCGTTCGCAATAGTCACATGTAGGCCTATTGTTTCAGGAAATAATTTGTTTTCAGACTCAAGATCTGTCAGTTTGAGTTTCTGAGACAAATGTCATATTGGTATTTGAAATATGTATTGAAATTTGATGTAAAATATATTGTATGCCATGTGTCATTTAAAAAATTTAGCATGCCATGTGGCAACAAAATTCAAAGTGTTCTCTATCGCTATGAAATGCTATGAATGTTAATTGATGTTTGTTTAAGGTATCCACACAGGTTCAATGGTAATTTTTCACCTTTTTAATGATATCAAATGTTAAATAAATCTTTCAATTTGTTAATAAATAATAGTTACTCATTAGTGTACAATCAATCAATTAATGAAATAGTTTACAAATCAAACATTTATTTATGATCTAAAAATGACATCAATCATAATTAATCAATCATAATTATCATTATCAATTTATATTCAATAATTACTATCAATTAATAAGAAATCAATTATTATTATTATTTCATTGTTAATCAAATAATTATCAATTATATATAAAATGATAATCAATTAATTAATAAATCCATATTAATATAAATCATTAATCAATCTACAATTAATGTTGTTACTATAATGACACAGCTGTGTAAATGGCAAAATGTATGCAGGTGCACCTTGTAAAATGCGGATATGGGCTGTGTCCAGGATGTTCCTTTAATAACAGATAAAGATAAATGAGACTAGCATCAAAATCAATGGGCAAGGAACTGCATTAATGTGCACGCATGTTCTTCCGTTGGAACTTGTGACAGGAGCCACATTAAAAGGCGCGAGGATTAATGTACCAACATTAACACATTTGCCTGTTCCTGAGTTAGTATTACACAAATAATTTACAAATGACTGAGTCATTAGCAACTAACATGTGTTACTTACGTAAATCTGATCTGCTTCAAATCGTTGCCGGATATTTTCTAATATGCTCTCCACTTTAAGGTCTTGTAGCTTGGCCATGTCGGACATGCCAGCCTGTGCAACCTGTAGTATCTCCAGTGTGGTTGCCATCTTTTAAGAAGTCACTGAGACGTGTCACTCAAAAGAACAAAACTACTGATCACGTTCTAATATTCGTCATGTATCTATTTAAAAACAATAGAAATTAATATTTAAAAAATAGTAGTTTGGCTGTCTTTATTTTAAAAATTAAAAAAAAAAGCATTTGATTGACAGTAAGACCAGGGAGTTGTTATAGGGTTTGTTTCTACTGTTAAGAAATAATCGATTAAAAATCACTTTTCCGAAAAATCGCTTTTATTCTGGCAGTAGTAACAGGACCAGTTTGAAAAAAGCGATTAAAAAAAATCGATTAAAAATACGCGATGGATAGCGTGTTTGAATGGCAAATAACCGATTTTGGCTGTGCACCTTTTAGCTGCAACACGTTAGTATTACACAAATAATTTACAAATGACTTTGAGTCATTAGCAACTAACATGTGTTACTTACGTAAATCTGATCTGCTTCAAATCGTTGCCGGATATTTTCTAATATGCTCTCCACTTTAAGGTCTTGTAGCTTGGCCATGTCGGACATGCCAGCCTGTGCAACCTGTAGTATCTCCAGTGTGGTTGCCATCTTTTAAGAAGTCACTGAGACGTGTCACTCAAAAGAACAAAACTACTGATCACGTTCTAATATTCGTCATGTATCTATTTAAAAACAATAGAAATTAATATTTAAAAATTAGTAGTTTGGCTGTCTTTATTTAAAAAAAAAAAAAAAAAAAAGCATTTGATTCACAGTAAGACCAGGGAGTTGTTATAGGGCTTGTTTCTACTGTTAAAAAATAATTGATTAAAAATCATTTTTCCGAAAAATCGCTTTTACTCTGGCAGTAGTAACGGGACCAGTTTGAAAAAAACGATAAAAAAAAATCGATTAAAAATACGCGATGGATAGCGTGTTTGAATGGCAAATAACTGATTTTGGCTGTGCACTTTTTAGCTGCAACACAAACAAAGCGATTATCAGGTGAAATGTGACCCCTGGTCAATCACTGCAAAGACTAGATCGTATTAGGTGCAAACTTTAAAAAAAAATTGTCCTCTTGTTCATGTCCTAGGCCTACAAGCTAAAAACATGTGGAGCGACAAATTCGTTTTGTAATTATTTTGTGGTGGGATATTGGGCCTAGGCCTCTCCGATCTTTTGGGCCTACCGTTGTCCTCGTTTGGTCGCTCATTAATTGTGCCAATGAGCACAGCCGAAGACATTTGCCTTCTCGCCCCACACCGTATCTTACTCCTCGTCATCATGACAGGAATGAGAAAGATACTATCCTATATAGTTAGGAAAACAACGTGTTGTATAAACAAAATGTTGACGTAATTTCCGTCTTGAAATCCAACTTTCAAAAAAGAAAAAATGCAGTTGCAACACAAGCAGGCTGTCTGGTACTCATTAAAAAAGCGGTTTAAAAAAATCGATTATTAGGTATTTATCAGTAGAAACACACCCATAGTGGAGATCCAATGAACTCAGGACCATTTGAACTATGTTGCAGACCGGCGAGGGTGGTCGTAAGCTAATAGATTCGCACATTAAATTCTTATTTACATAACTTTCAGTTGTACCGTTACTAACAAAATGACATAATTCTGCCAGATATCATCACACAATTAATATTTTAAAAAAAATTAGTTTGGCTGTTTTTATTTTGAAAATTTAAAAAATAATCATTTGATTCACAGTAAGACCAAAAATAACAACTAAATCCCTGGTAAGACCAAGTATAAAAATAAATTAATTGATTATCAAAACAATCTACAGTACAATACTTCCTTATTTTTTGTATTTTTAATTATTATTTCCCTATTCCCCACCATTCAAATTTTCTTTGGTTAATGGAATAACTTATCAGTCAATTTTTTTTATATAACTTCCTCGAAAATTTGGCATTGTAGGTCAGCTGCAGTCAAAAAAGGGCCTTTGTTCAATTACCTGGGACTAAGTTGAATTGAAGTTGGCACAGAGGTTTGACAATGATTGCAATTTACAGTTGAGTGTGATCCAGTCTTGGTATGCATGGATAGGGTTAATATACTCCATAATATATAGTTAACATCTTAGAACAAATGATTGAATTTGAATAGTAAAATCTTTAGAAAAGTCAATGAAAAATGATGATTGTAAATATTTGTTGCTTAGTGATGGAGTACAAATACAATGGAAAAGATGTGAGGCAACTGACATAATTTTACATACAACTGGAAAATGTAACTCATTAAAGATAATTAACTTAAATGATAATGAGCAAACTGATCATAAATATGTGTTGAAATCAGTTGGAAGGCCAAGGCCAAGCTGATACATTATAAGATCATCAACATAATTCTAGGGATCACCTCAAAATGATTCTACAAAGAAGCAATTCATTCATTATTTCTACCTGATTTAAATTCCCTTCTTATTATAAGCACTCTCTTCTTTCCTCCATAAATATTCTTGCTAGACAGTAAATCTATCTATGAGATTACTGAGCACAAAAGCTTGAGTGTAAGCAGATCTTACTGAACTTGAGGCAGCATCTCACAATGATCAAAGGATCTGTTATTTACCTTGTTAAGACTTCATTTTTTACATACCATGTCCACTAGAATTCCTATAATGATGATTATGCACAACCCACCCATACAATGGTTGTTTTAAAATCTATAGAAATAATATACAAATAAAAGAAATGTTCCTTATAAATTGCTGTATGTGATACAACATAATGGAATTCGAACTACAGTATCACCAATGATGATCCTATTAGGTCCTGGGTCCTCAAACCAAAAACAACTTACTATATAGTAATAGCGTTTTGTGGGACTTACTATTAGTTACTACAGCATTATCAACAGTATTTGTGGTAACTATATTGATATAATTCCAACAGCAAACAATACCAGGGACCTGATGTTTGTTTACAAAAGTTAAATGGTGTGTGTAGAAACTTGTTGATTCTCTATGCGTCATACCTACTGTAGCTAGCCTACCTCCTGCAGTTAACACATTCCTAACATAACAACCTCTCTATGCATTTGGGTTGACATAACCTCATAAAACAGGATAACCTACAATTTCACTACATTGTCGTTAAGATTTTAGACTTTATCATACCACAAAACAAAAAAATCACCTAGGCCTACTCAGTAGATAAATTGAAAAATATTTTAGGCTTAAATAAATAAGAGCTAGTAGAAATAAGTAAAATATCGTAGTAATAGTATGGTACAGGATTTATAGTCGTGTATATTATTTTTACAGGGAGTCTCAAAGTGATTGGGTTTCCCTTTGACAATCCTAGGTTATTATATTTGAAAAGAAACTGGCATGCGGCAGCATTGCTAAATAATGGGACGGCCTAGCTGAGCAGTCTAGGACAGGGTGGCCCAATCAGGGAACGGCCTATCTGAGCAGTCTAGGACTGGGTGGCCCACTCAGGAAACGGCCTAGCTGAGCAGTCTAGGAGAGGGTGGCCCACTCAGGGAATGGCCTAGCTGAGCAGTCTATGACAGGGTGGCCCACTCAGGGAATGGTGTACGGTAAGAATGGCCAGGAAAAAATGGCCCCGGTAAAAATGGCCCCAAGTGACAGGTAGGAAAAATTGCCTCAATAATTAAATTCTGTATTAAAACTGATCTTTTTAAAATCATTATATGCATTTTTTTAACTGAAATAATTTAGTTTTTAAAAAGGAATCTAACATCAAATAAATTGCTATTTACATTTTACTTCTTGCAGGAATTACATATTCAATGATAAAATATTCAAAGATAAAAAAAAGCCACGAATAACACTTTTCATTATTTTTTTTTTCATTTAAATGTTAAAAAATAGCAACAACATGATCAATAAATCAACATAAATCATGCATTTATTAATACTAAAATAATTTATTTGTGGCCAATTTCACGGAAGCGGAATCGCAATTTTCCAGAAATTCAATCCGGGTATTATTGGTAAACCACACAAACAATGAGTTTATAAGAACATCAAATTATTATTATTTTTTTTAGAAAAAGAGAGTTCTACAATCATAATTAATGGGCTTGGATTGGGTTCGCAGTGTGTTTGGATGTTTGTGGTGTATTTGCAAGTATTTTTTCACAAAAAAAAAACTTTTTAACCAAAAAATAGGTACTTATGAATATTCAATTTTCGTAGTGATATACCAAGTGAGTCAATCACAATTGAATTGTTTGGTTTTCTACAGTGTGTTTTGGGATGTTTGTGGGATTTAGAAATACCATTTAATCCTATCATAATTACCCAACCCTCACAATTACACTCCATTTTAATTCTTTATCATGATTGCCATATTCACATATATATAGTATTTCAGTTTACATAATTTAGTATAGTTAAAGGCACTTAAATTTAGTTGGCGGGGAGTAAAAACCAAGTACAGCATGCAATTAAATGAGTTGCTTAAATAAATGTAGGCCTATTCCTAATTTCAGTTTACTTTAAAAACAATATTTGATTAACAAATACTTCTTTGAATTAACTCTAAGCAGAACATTTATTGCTAAGTTTGTGAGAAAGTAAGCCTCTCCCTTTTCCTATACATGAACTTGTGATTCAAACACACAATTGATTCACATGATTTAACTACTGTTCATTTGCACTGTTTATAACATGTAAAGTTCATTTGATACTTACCAAAAGTGAATTTTGTGGTTATCTATGAGTTGCATATTTTGGTAGTTGAAGTACTGTGTGTATGTCATTCCTCTACTTTGATAGTGAAATAATGTTTTTAAAACTTATTTCTACTATCAAAAAAGTGTTATTCAATGGCCATTGTTTTCTGATAATCTCTCAGTACATTATTTGCATCTGTTGTGTAACTGTATTTGTTATTGATTCAATTCTTGCTAGTCTACAATAGGGTGGCCCACTCAGGGAACAGTCTACCTGTAGCTCAGCAGTCTACAAGAGGGTGGCCCACTCAGGAAATGGCCTAGCTGAGCAGTCTACGAGAGGGTGGCCAACTCAGGGAACGGCCTATCTGAGCAGTCTACGATAGGGTGGCCCATTCAGGGAATAGCCTAGCTCAGCAGACTACAAGAGGGTGGCCCACTCAGGAAACGGCCTAGCTGAGCAGTCTACGAGAGGGTGGCCCACTCAGGGAATGGCCTAGCTGAGCAGTCTATGACAGGGTGGCCCACTCAAGGAACGGCCTAGCTGAGCAGCCTACGAGAGGGTGGCCCACTCAGGGAACAGCCTAGCTGTGCAAGGGGCCTACCATAGTTTTTCCTAATGAACAATCAAATCAAACTTCACTGATTGATCAGAATAGGCCCAGACATGTGTATGTCCTACAAATACACTTGTCCCACAAACAAACATGTGCATATGTTTTGACACTGTAATTTTTTGGGACATTTAGCAACAATATTCAAGGGGTGTAGTTTATCAGAAAGGTCCACTGTGTTTCCAGTGTAAATGCCTGAGATTTAATATAAGTAAAAAATATAACAATCCATAAAATAATGTTGTAATACAGTCAATATTTAATGAAATTCTCTAAAACATAATATATTTACCAAAATTTAATAAGCTTTAGTTGTAACAGTTATATGTTAGCTTAAGTCGATTATTTTTAAAGGATTTTAAGTTTTGTTTTCTAGACAATGTTATTGATATCTTACCCTCTAACCTAATGAAACTTTAACACCATTAAATGTAAACATTACAAGGATCGTAAAAAGTTAGATTACAGTCTGTATTATTTCCTTTTTCATTTTATATCCACAATTAATATTTCATGTGGCATCACAAAAGTAGTGTTACTCAATCCCAAACCTTTCTATGTTGTAAAGAAATGTTGATAATGTACTGTACATCACGTTTTGGCCGATGACCCAAACAAACATCCAAGCAATTTGCTGTGACCCACATCCTGGGATGTTAATAAACAGACTCAAAAATAGGTCTGTAACTGGTGAACAAAATTAAAACATGAATGAAATGATACTTCGAAAGCATTCTATGCACATTTTAACATAATATAAAATTGTAAATGATATAAAATAAAAATCCTAGAGTCTAGCAGACCCTCTAATTTTTAGGCAAACCAATTTTGGTCACAACCCAGAGTTTAGGAACTGCTGCCAAGTACAGTAACTAGTATGCCCTTAGTCAACATTCAAACACATCTGGATATTTGAAAACCAAATCATTAGGAAATAAAATATTAATGTTTGCATGGAAAGTATCTATAACAAAAATCATAAAATTTTCAGTACAGTCAAATCTGTTTAGTTCAATGTATCTTGCATTTTCATGATCTTTTGGCCTTTAAAAAAAAATTTCAACATCTTGGAAGAAATAAATGTTTATTTGAACTTGAAATACATTTTATTTGTATAACATTTACGGTAATCGCTAGCTTTCGTCCACACAGTGGACTTCATCAGGAGACTAAAAATGGACAGGAGATTCTACAAGTTGAAATAATAGGCATTTGATGGCTATAGTTTGTTTTTCCTACAAGTTGATTTTTATAGACCCTCACACTGAATGATTATCCAGAATAAAGGTTTTTATTCAATATCAGTGTATCTAATGGATATACCACCACTTCAACAAAGAATCATTATGGTTTGATCCTAGCCACTGCTGTTCAATGAAGCATAACAATAACAAAGGAAAACTCAGAGTACTCTACAAAGATACCACAGTATAATTAATCACATAGAAAACATAACAATCAAATATAATTCTATTTATTTGTGTATAAAAACATGGAGGTATTAATAATATCTCTATGATCAAAACATAATAAATTATTGTATGAGTTTTTTTTAAATTTCTTTCCAGTTCATGTTGTTTCTGAAGTGTATACTGTGTGCCAGATATGCCAAAGTCATGTCTAGAACTGTACAGTTGCAATATACGGCACACTCTTAAATTTTACAGACTTTCAGAGGACACAATAATTCCTACCACAATGAACAAATGATTAATAAAGATGATGAATGACTGATAGATTGGCTGATTGAAAATATGGTCACCTTCACAAAAGTGAATTTCACGCTAAAGGGTCAGCATTACAAGACAGTATCTCCTTAAAAGGCTATGTACAGTATGTTGTCTACTATTATTATTTTCATATTTTTTTTTTACACAATGCCAGTGTTCATAATGTCTTTTGTAATATTCATGTATTCGTCTTGCGATGGACATAAATTTACTAATGATCTAGATAATTCACATAAGGTTGTTTCACTTCTATTGGGTATGTCATCATCATGCATTAACATGGTCATAATGTACTGTAAAGTAGATATGAAAGTCCATCTATCCAAATGGAATAAGACTTGATGTTTGATAGTATGGCTACCTCATAGTAAAACTAATAATAATCATTGAATGACATACCACGAAGTGCTGGACTAATAAAGGAATTAGATAATACCTCCAAGGATAAACAAAAAATAATAGGCTTTGCCTCAGTATGTGCACAGATCTATGTAATGCTAAATACCTCTAGAATGTTATTAGCTTTCATCTATGTGTTCATACATGGATGTTACACAGGGCCAGTGCTAATCTTATAATGATGCCATCACATGGTCGCAATGAGCAAGAGCTTTTAAGGAATCTACATTCAGATACCAGGCATACAGTCGGTTTAATTTCCTTTACCCTACAGGCAAGATACCCAGGGCAAGAAGCTCCACCACAGGGGGTGTACCTGTGGCCAGTCACAGGTAGAATCAAAATGTTTTGGTTTTTGTTGTGAGCGCTACCAGGGACTTACAAATTTGATGGTTGACCCCAAGAACATTATAGTACAGTACACCTTGTATAACATTAACTGTACAGTATGCTGTCTGAACAGTCTATCATTATGTGATTGTGTAAGTTAATAGATTGTTGTTAACCATGGAAACAACAGACAGTTGTTGTTTATTATTAAACTCTCTTGATTCTGTTACTCCACTTTACTTGCGTGTGATGCGACAAACATTTTCAAACTTTGTGTTAACTACGTAAGATGATTCAACATGAGTCATCTAATTAATAATGTCAAAGTGCATCATCAATACTCAACATTCTAATACATACTCTTCATAAATTCAGTAAATCCATTACTTACGGTACAGTACTAATAGCTGAGTATCTAATACGTATACATATTTATACTACATGTATAAAAGTAGTAACTACTATATTTCTACTGTGAAAATAAATCCATATTAAGCATACTACAATATTATTACTGTATGACTTATAGTGTGTAAGAGGGCGTGGGTGTTAGTGCTGCAAATGGTAGCAATGGTGTCAAGGAGGATGTGGGTGTTGTTACCTGGGGAATGTTGTTAGCAATTGTCTTAGTTTTTATCTAGGCTGTGAGTAATTATTACTGTATCTTACATCCTACTGTACATAACAATGTTTATTCTGTTCTATATTACATACTATTTTGTCCTACATTGCATTGTCTAAGTGTTGAAAGGCCGGGTGCTGTATAAATTCCTAAATTATATTAATATGTTCTGTTCTCTGGACACTGGCTACATATTGACACAAGTTGTCCATTCAGATGTGCTTTTTGCATATTAATCCTTCACCTCTTCGCCTCTCTTTTTTTTTCTCTTTTCTGTGTATGTATGTAAGACATCAGCTGGAGAACAGGTTGTCAAATAGGGTAGGATTGAAAATGGGTGCACTATTCTATAAACAACTTATATTAAAACTAATATTTACATATTTTGCTTGCGTATGGACAGTCAATTTAAACACTAATTATGGGCCTATAAGTAAAGATTATTCTATACAATGAATTGTGGTAGTATTTGGCTTCTCTTGTCATTTGATACAGAATCAAACACAGGAATATTCCCAGTCTCGCAGCTAATTTAGCTCTTCCCGACTCCATTCCAAATCATTCATGATATCCTCCCAAATATGCAGTCAATATAGTTTTTAAGATTGATAAGATAATGTGAAGATCAATGGTCTCAATCTCTGGATCATTTGGTTTTAAGCCAAAAGACCTAAAGAATGTTATTATTTCTTCAATCCAATAACACTGAATTTCATGCCTTTTTATATTATCTTTAATATTAATTTAATGATTGGTTTATTTATATAAATTGTTGCCAAGTAAGTTTAATAAGGATAAGAAGTGGTTTTGTTTGGGTTTCACTATCTGGCCAAACTACTGCAAAGAAATCACCAAATAAACAAACAATTTATTCTTGATCAGTGCATTGCACCTCACACAGTGCTGTATGATTCAGTACACCTAGATATCTTTGTTTAAATATAGTATAGCACTATCACAGTACAATATACAGTACTGTACTGTATGATTCAATATTCCACCTGGCCATCATTGTTTATGATAACAGGAAACACTCATAAATATCAGAAAGCAACATTCCTCTGAGACACAAAAAAAGCTACTGTAATTTATGCAAGGAGATCGGTATACATAATTATTATGACAGATTCATAAGTACTGTAATGCTTTACTATAGTGCAGTAACTACTAAATTTGTGAGTCATTGTATATCGTAAAAGTACAATATACCTATTTTTCTTTCTTCTTTTTCATCTTTTATAACTTACTTGTTATTTATTGACATCCACAAATTTGTCCTCATCAGTATGGAATGCAATATTATTACCTGTACTACAGTGTATGGTATCAGACATTTAAAAATAAATAATTTGTTAATCTTTGATGAATAAATCATCATGGATAAAAATTCCTTTGAACTTAAATTCCCAGATTAATAGTTCCTTACTGGTTATTTTTATTTTCAGTGGAAAATAATTAAACCAAATAATTGCTACAGTAGTTTACTTACTTTCAGATTTTTAAAATGTTACAAATTGAGCAACATTACGTAAGTTTGTGCAATTATTTAAATATTCTATGGAGCACAGTAGGACATTGCCCCTTTTCAATGTTATTAAGGAGTAGGCATGTTGCGTTGCACCAATATTGCCTTTATGGAATAATTTCCGGAACCTACACAGGAAGAAATTGAGCATGCAAAGGCAATTTGAGGGCTTGACTTAACCACGGCCAACTTCAGTCAACAGTGAAAACACTGTAAATTACTCTTTGAATATATTTTAATAATTAAAGCAAAACCAACATAAAATATTACAATCTTAATTGGGGATCTTTTTAAACTGAAAAAACATGGTAAATTCAATTAAACTCTATTAATTTATCAGTACAGTAGGAGTATAATACTGAGAATTTTAAATACATAATTGACTAAAGAGTTGTAAAGAGTCATAGTCTTTCAGTTCAAGTTGGGATGGTAGACCGGTCTCTCCTGATGGCTTGTGATACACAAGAAGGTATCCATGGCTTCAAGTACACTCTTATATTTACCACTAAATATCATAATTTCATGTAGGAATTCATAAATTAGTAGGATGTGCTCTTTGTCAAATACTATATTTTACAAAATATTTTACAGAATACATACTACACAGTACATGTTCTTTAATATTTCTACATGGAGATATTTTAATTTTTCATCCATAAAAAACATATTAGAAAATGATGGGTTTTCTTCAGTCTCGTAGCTCAATGACCAATGGTTAAACCGGACACTTCCTCTTAATATAAGCATGATTTACAGACCTTTCACTAAGAAAATACGTAATTTGCTGGCAGAAAAATTGGAATTTGTATTTTCGTGTACTGGAGAAAATGTTTAATTTCTTGTTTTAAATTTCAATTGAAATTTTACATATAACCAATTGAACAATGCATTTTCTTTTAATTTTAAAGTACTGTACAGTATATTTAGATGGCAGAAGCCTACTATCATCCTTCTAAATTCATCTCATCACTGTTAAATCTTAATCTTATGCTCTAGGGATTAATTATCAAATACTTTGTTCCTTATTAACATTAAAATTCTAGTGAGTATACTGTACTATTTACTATAGCTGTTCCTTTTTGTGAAGTACCCTAAACCTTTCATTTATTTCATATTCTCCTCCTTCAACTATAAATCACTTCCTGCTTAAAATAATTTTAAAGTACAAGATGGTCTCATTTCAAATTCAGAAATACTGTACAACAAATGTTTATAATTGGAAGTATTTAAAAGCACATCCAAAAAAGGCAACATTATATACAGTATTTACCATTACAAAAGCTTTTCCAAAGATCTAGGAAGTAAAGGCCCATGTTGACCGATTTAAATGCGTGTGATATGATATACATAACTGCAACATACAGTACATTTACGTATTGTTGACCGTAAAATCTCATTACCGTATTCTAAAATGTAAAGTAAAGTTATATTCTAACTGTAGTGAGACTTCCTGTCTGGTATCATTCATATAAATATACAACATACAAATGCTTTACATCTGTTATTGGCCCTGAAACTTGATCCTCCCTTGACAACAGCGCTGTTGTTGCCATCAATAGCAGTTCTTATACTATAAACATACACAGATAGCATTTATCTTAGAGCCCAATCACACTTATCGGCCCAGAGCTGCCTTAACTACGGCCGAATCAAAACAACAGTTCCTTTCGCGGTTAGTATTTTATGTCGGCTCTGGTTTACACTGCGAATGTTCACACTTCCTCCTTTCTGTCGGGTTTTGCGGGAAATGTTATGGTATAAGATGTCAAAATAGACCGCTACCAAAGCAACCTAGGCCTAGTCTAGGTTTGGTTTATGTTCAGATATGAAGAAGAGTTGGCCCAGGCCCTGCATTGCATGACCTGAGCCGACTTTAAAGTCCAACTAAATTTAGGTCGGCTCTGGGCCGGCTTAAAACTTATTGATTGTTTCTGAGTCAAAGTATTAGAGTAAGTGTGATTGGGCTCATATTGAGTAATTAAGTAGGCCCACCTTTATACTAAAGTGTTTTATCTAAAGACTAAGTACAGACCTACTGTGTGACTTAAATATATGTATGACCTAAATATGGAGAAGCATCTCCACTAATTAGTAATGATAAACAAGTTAATACATACAGTATTGAGACAATCATGTAATTTAGCAATTATCATTATTAATATTATTCCTTTCTTGAGAAAAAAACATATCCAAATAGGAAAATCAAAGGTGCAAACAACTTGGCCTCACTGCTACGTTGGTACAGTATCAAAATGGTAATCCGAAAGTTTTGGGTTCAAATCTTGATGGGACATTGTTCAGATAAAATGACAAAAATACATTTATTTCTTCCCAAAGTCTGTGAAGTACAGAACAATACTTTATACATCTTGAAATAGTGGGGATTTTTACTTCCTTATTGTTGACTATGGTACTGTAGGTAAATTGAAAAGTATTTGAGAGAATGTTTACTTTACCACCAGACAAAAAAAGTGGCTTTGTCTATTTGTGATTGGTAAACTGATAGAGAACACAAAAAGAAAATATCAATAAACTGGGCCACCTCAAGTATAGACCAATCAGATGCCTTTAAAATCACAGTTTACATTATACCATTCCAGTACCTTGCACACAAACTATTTTTCATTATTATTATAATACTATTATTAGATTACCACACAAAAACAAAATTTGTTGTTTTGCAAAAACACAGTGACACTTGGAAATCAGTGTTGGCGGTTGATTGACAATATTGTCTGTAGGCCTACAGTAGGTTTATTCTATTTCATTCCATCATGCATCCCATAATAATACTGTATAAAGCTACTGAGTTTAACAATCAAAAACAATTGCATGGAAGGTCGAAAGGCAACATACTGCAATATTACAAAAATACAAATTATTCTGCATTTGTGGGAAAACAAAAAAATTAGATCAAGGCCAGTGTTGATTGCTAATTTTCAGGTAGATTTCAAAACTCATATTTTGAGGCTTTCTGTAGCGAAGGTCATTTTATAATACCCTTTAATAATGTAACTTTTAAGTAAGTACTATTTTTGTTATAATTGAAATTAAATAAAATTCCCATCATTTTTTACCTTTTCTAGGCAATTTCTCTTTCCTACTAAGAGAATAAGCCTCCAATTAGAATAATCAAAATTAGAGTTTTGGTGTCAAAATTCAGTTTGAAGTGTGTATCTAGTATTAGTAATAGTACAAACACACCCAGAATAAGACTTTTTGACAAACAGTGCAGTACAAGCATTCTGTTACGCAGGTGGGTGGTTGTCTACCAATACTTACAAGACAGGTGAAGACTACTGTAAAACCATCCACAGTTTGGAATTGACCCACTAACAAAAGTGTTATAAATACTAATATGTTGAATAATAATTAGCATGAAGCAAGTGCAATGCAATCTTGCACATAAATATTTTTTTTTTTTTTAAAATCTTGATGTAAATCTATAAATGGTTTAAGGGAAAATGGAAGTACTTTTTACTGCAATTAGAGACATCCCATCCCCACAACATCCCACCCGATTTAACTTGCATTGTCTAAATAAAGAATGGAATAAAGGTGTTGAATTTGCTGGTACGTACTGTACTACTGTACTTAAATGGTGAGTATGCCTACATGTAACTGTAACATGTTTGAGCGATTCAAGTCAATACGCTTCTGAAATCGAGTAAATAATTTTGTTGATCTTTTTAAACCTACTTGTAATTTAATCCTACATGATTTTTAATCCGTCAAGTGGAGAAAATGAGCCCTCAGCAAAAGGCAATGGTGTAAATGAGATCATTTCCCATACACAATCACTATACATTGATTGATTCCAAGTGGTTGCGTTTGACAAGCTCAGTCAACTGTTCATAATTGACAAACTATACAAGATTGGCAAGAAGAACAGACTTATAGAAATCATTTATTAGATTGTATTTGGGAAACCATTAATCAACATAAAAATTATCTTACAAAATCCACATTTTTGCATAACTAATCATATGCATATTATTCATTAACTGGATAGATGAGTGTAAAGGGCATCAAATGGATGACTGCACTAAGTATCCAGCATCCTAATTATCATAATAAATCAGCACGCTATTCCCCTCATTTTTGTCCTCATAATTAGAGTACTATACTGTATTTGACTCGTAATTTAACATCCTTAAATGAAAAATGTTCATCAACTTCATAGCATCAATTAAATAGCCTATTAACACAGAACCCAAATACAAGTTTCTGTATTATTTGAAAAAATGAACATAAACATAAGAGCAAGTATGTATTTTTCACTATTCTTCTGGTAATTGTATTTATGTACTGTACTGTATGGAAGGGCGTCGATCCATTGTTGAAAGTGGGGGGGGGGACAACAATGGACAAATTGTAAAATAAGGCAGTCTTGGTTTGGGGTCAGGGGGGCCACCTTGGGCTTCGGTGGAGATGGAGGGGAGAAGGCCCCCGGAAACTCTGGCGTCTATAACCTTTTATAAGTTGTATCTGATTGATTTAATTGATTGTAAGGATGCAATTAACATTTATTTCCACACTACATTTTCAAAACCCAGTGGTGGATCACAGATAGAGTGTAGATCATCTCAGCCCCAACCATGGTGAAAATTTATGATTAAGGCACCCTCTCTAGTTGGCCGGAAATGGCACTCTCAGACTCTATAAAATTCAACTAACTATAATTTTATGAAGGAAAAACAGGAATCTATGTATGCTGATAAACACAGTATATTACGGGTCTTAATAATACAAAAGGAATAAATATAGTAGAGCAGTTGGAACAGTGCACAAGTGAAGAGACAAAATTCATGACAGTCATTTGTAATTGTTGTGGTTCTTTCCACTCGATTGAAAAGTGGAGTTTTAACTATAGAAGATCGGTAGAAACTGGGGGGGTGGGAGGACACTTGATATGATGTCCCCTACTTTGAAAAGTGGGAGGGATGTGTCTCCCCTGTCCCCACCGATTGACGCCCATGACTGTATGGTGGATTTCTAGGCGAAAATTTTTTGCGCAGAGGATGTAATATTTCCTGCACAGGTCTTACTATTATACTGTATGTACAGTCTGCGTCCAATGTTTGGATGTTCTGCAGCGATCCCCCTGATTATGTTTCATCCTGTATTAAACGATTTTTTAAATAAATTTAAAAAATAATTTTTTAAAAAGCAGCACAAACTTTAAGTACTGCGTGTGGATTTTTGATTAAATTATTAATTTGGCTAAGCCTAGGCCCTAATTAAAACTAGGGCCTAGGCCTAATAATAATAATATATAATATTATTTCTTTATTAAATAAGGCAATGTCAATGATAACTCGTGTGTGGCAGTGTTTGTAATTACTATTAAATGTAATCGACAAAAAGTTGTAGATTAGAGGGCTAGGCCTAGCCTAGCCTAACAACTCACTTCCTAGTATAGGCCCTATATCATCAAAAGGGCTTTGAAGCGCTTCGCGCCCCGCCCTGGAATACCGTGCCATTCTGCTTCCGGCTAGCTAGGTACACCGAGTCTTGGCACGCAACACAACAGCTGATCATCATCCAGTCGGTCCGGTGTCTAGGTATGCACCTCTTTCGATAGCCTACTCTTCTACACATACGATTCCCTATTCACCTAAACGTAAAAACCATACTTTTAAATTTAAAATGATTATTTCAAAAATTTATAAGGACACTTACCCAAAAAGAGTATTATCAAATCCTCATCTCAACCATTGTAAATAATAATTGCAAATACACCACACAACCACACGCCGTTCTTAAATCTTGATCAATCAACCTTTTTCTTCTACTACTAACGAGCGAAAAATACTTCCACTTGATTGGATCTCAGAAATAGCTCTGATTTTCGTGGAAAGTGAGTTACCCCCTCTAGAGTTGTAGTTTATGTGACTTATTTCAGTAAAAATGAATGAAATACAGTACTTCTTTAGACCAGACTCGCAGGATCATACATCTGTGTTTAGACTAACGAAATTAATTGGAACACAAGCTTTCGCTAGCTTCATCAGGTGAAACATATTTCAGTGCAGTATTTTACAGATTATGATTATGTATTTGCAGATTACGTTCCCACACCACAACCGGAGTGTGACTGTGATATATCACCGGGGTAATCGTTTATGGGGTAATGGAAAGAATACCTTTATAAATATATTCTTATAAGCTATAGCCGACAGTCTGTAAAACTTGGGGTATGGTTATAAGTGAACACAATTTTAAAATTCTAAATATTAGCATTAAAAAAGTTATTTTTCAATACAGTATTAACAGCCATGTTTTTGATAATGTAGAGTTTCATAAAGACAAGTGTGTTGTTCTTAAATTGAATTTTAAACGTCATATCAAATAATAGAATGTTGGGCCTCGTTAAAAGGAATTGCTTGAAATTGAGGAACAACTTTGATTTGTCTTTATATGACTCTGGTTAAGCCTCATCTCGAAAATGGTTCTATTATGTTTAATGAGAAGTTAGATATTGTGAAACATACAGTAGTAGATTTCTTAAATTTGTAAATCTTGTAAAATTAGTCGTAATAAAAAAACATTCAAAGATATGCTTTGAGTGTTTTTCAGTCTTTTTTTATGTATTTTATTCTGTAATGGCTGTCGGATGTCAAAATGATATAACCTCTTCGAAAGTAACGTGCAGTAGGCCCATGCAACTCGAGTTTTTATATCCGATTTAAATATTACTTTGTGAATTTGTGTAGCATGTAGGCCTATCTATACGTCTGCTTATACAGCAGAACCCCTATTAAGAGGACACCTTCGGGACCAAAAAAGTGTCCCCTTATTCAGGGAGCACTCAGAAAGTGTCCCCGTCCCCTTAATAGGGGTTCACCATAGTGTTAAAAGATATATTGCCCCTCGTTTCATGGGAAAGTGTTCCTTAATAAGAGTGTCCCCTGAATTGTTGTCCCAAAGGAGGGGTTCTACTGTATGTGAATTTACTTTCTTCTCGAGTCCGACATTGCATATTTGCTTTTTATGACTATTGTACAGCTTGGCAGAATGCAGTCACATCTTTTTGTTTATAAAACCTCCATAAAGTATATGTATTATACGTATTATATGCATAAATTATTGTGTAAATTATAAACAAGAAAAGTACCCATTCATTCTTGTAATCAATGTCCTACCATTTTCCGATCATATTTAATACAAAAAGATCATTTCACAATGACAGTGACACCATACAGAGGCATGACGCGGATCAAAGCTCCTTAAAACGTATAAATGAGTTTCGATGGCTACGTGTGTATTGAAGCGAGAAATTCTCAAGAATTCGGTTTTATAGTTTTGGTTAATGTTCTTAGTCCAAATTCCACACAAATTCTTTAAAAAAAAATAAAAATAATAATAAGTAAGGGCTTAATCTGTAATCAGCCTAGATCCGTGTAAACCGATTAAAGTAAAATTCGTCATTATTGAGAGAGAAAAAAATCTTACTGGTCTATTTAAAACGATATCAAAATTAAATCGGTCGCGATTCATTTTATTATTTTGTTATTGCGTACGTGTTTATTTTGGGATTACATTGCTTTTACTACGTAGGATCATGACAAATGAATAGAAAATAGTTTAAAATAATTTTAGTCTTCGTAGCCAGTTTGGCTTTTCCTGGATATGCCTATATCTATACCATTTCTTATTGGTGTTGGTTGGCGACTTAAAAACAAGGAGACAACTAGATTTGAACTCGTCACTGTGGACGAGTTAGGTGATCCGCCGCACTTAGACCCACGAGGAAGTGTGCGCGGTGCGGATTGAACAATATTTAAATGCTGATAATGGCAAAATACGCTAATTTAGTTTGTTAAAAAAGAATTTGGAGCATATTAAAAGATTTACTCATGCGTACGCGCACCTCATGACGCACGTGCGCATCTTAATGTCACTGTTG